>NW_025778956.1:0-63147 GCF_021130785.1 Homalodisca vitripennis | reverse complement strand
TTTTTGGCTAATTCATTGATATCTATTACTGATATAAGCTTTGTATTATAAGCAAGGTAAGAATAAGCCCAAACAACATGTTTTACAAGTTGCACTAAGATTCAATGTAACATTTTAAGTATACAAATCATTTCATTATTGACAGATATAGCATACAGCATACGGAAAAATTATTTTTATATACCCCAGAAAACAAAAGAGAAATTGCGTCACTATAAAGACTGATATACTTTTAGCTAAATTTAAAAAATTATACTTCTTTGTGTCTGCCTGTGTATCTATTCACAAGAAAGCTGCAATAGGAACAAACATAAGACTTCAAATACCGCAAGAACCTTAAAATTTCTATACAGACAACAATGCGTTCGATAATAGTCCATATCACGGTTGGTTTTTATATTAGCGTTAGGGAGTATATTTACATTGTTCTTATTGATAACTATGGTATCAAAGAGGGATATCAGAATAATTAAATTTGAAAAGAAACTAAGTCGGAGTATACGGAATTTTAATATTTCACGTAATATCTCCTACAAATAATTATATCAGCATGAAGATTTGATGACTTGGTGAGTCATATAGTAAGAAGACAATTCTTAAAATTTTAATTATTTAAAACTGATGTGAAACTCGACTAAATAAACAAACATAATGTGTAAAGAAACGCGTGAAAGCTTCGCATGAAAGTGTATTCCCACATAAACACAATTAATTCTATAATAGTGTTCATACAACCAAGAATCTGGAAAGCCTGTAATGCGTCACTTGGTTGTACAGGCCTGTTACATTGTACACTATAAACATAAATTTCTACATATAAATGTTTTCAGTGTATTATAAAAAACACTGTTGGCGAAACAAAGATAAAGTTGTTAAGTCGACAAAGAGACAGTTGGATATTAGTTTTCTGTGGACTTGGACAGTTGGAAAAGCTATTACCTTAAACTTGGGCTGTTATTTTAGGGAAACCTGAGCTAAAAAACAGTCAATATGTTGTCATTTAATTCTATGGATTAATGAGCTTAAATATGACTAAAAATGACATAATGTTTAAAAGAACCGTTGTTTACAAAAAACATTTAATATGTGCTTTTTAAGCCAAAAAAATATTTTTTCAAGAGCAGGTGGTCGTGTACTAGTGGCATATTCCATATATTAATATATCTATATATTTTCAGGGCCCCTAAGTTATCATTTGAAATCCCAAGACGATCGGTCCAGTATTCTTTACGTGATCGAGTAAACACACAAATAGACCCTATTAGAATGTAATATAATAGTATATACATGGTATATAACAGTAGGTGTCAATGCTTCTTATTTTATCAATTCTCAAAACATAAATATTGTAAAGTACAATTTCCAGATAATTCCCTATAATGGACAGTTACCATGTAGTAATTTAATGTAATAATGTTAGCAATCCTAAGGAACTGTATCTTTGACCATGTGCAGCTCTATCAAGAGTCTTAGATTATCCATTCTCGAAATTAGTGCTTAGTCTCAGTTTTAGCGATTAATTTTTGTTTTTAGATAAATATAGATAAAAAAGCTTTTATGTAATTCTCAAAATATAAACTACGATACAGTACATTAAAAAAAAGACTCACTAAGCGACTGTTATCATGTAACAATTGAAGCGAACAATGAGAGCAATACTGTGGACAGATCTTTGATCATCTGTCACTCTCTCAGGAGGTCTTCTGACGACGATAGCTCTGCCTTAGATCATCAATGACAGGCTTAGCAATGCAACGGATGTCTTTGTTCATCCTCTGGTATTCTTCAGTGTATATCTGTAACAATTACAAATCTGTCATTGAGTCGTACATTTTACAGCACTATTCCTTCTGTAGCGGCCGTCTACTTTGGTGGTATCAAACACAAATTTTTAATTCATATGAAAATTGAAAAATGGAATATTCCAAATGTATAACACATACTCACTAGAATTATTGGTCTCTCGGATAGTTATCGTTAATTAATCTTGATCATTGTGTCTTAGACAACTCCAATTAACTCTGAAATGTATAATAGTTGCAATAACTACAAATAAACTATTGTAACTTTAAAGCAAAATATATGAATACACTATTAGTAGTGATTCGTAGTTTGAATTAATGTTATAAACTTATTCAGTTGTGGTATATCAGATCCATGTACGAAATGTTTAACAGATACTTCATTCCATTTATTCTGTACAGATAATAATTTATATAAATTAATATTATTCATTTGCAATAAATAAAATAAATATAATTATATTTATCTCAATTTGGGTTTTTTAAATTACGTGATCTTGACGGATCCACACGAACTTGGGTAAATTCAAAATACTTTAATTCAATACAAAATAAATTTTTAAACGGGTTGTGGTTATTCTATCTTTTGTTAATTTTGGTTGTTAGTTACGCGACATAACATTGACTATTATTTTTGTATTAAATAGTCTATTAGAAAACATTTTTTTATTATAATGCATGTTTACATTTATAATTATAAATCATCTAAGAATACTATGAAAATTAAACCGCTGAAATTCAAAATGATATGTTTATTCTGTTGAAGGACTTGTGTAATTTCAAATTTATAGGCAATAAACCCAGGTTTAGAACATATGTTAGTATCTTGGAAACAACCCTCTTATAGATATGAGAGTTCTAATATTACTGACAACACATTTATGGAAACTTGATAGTGTATATACTTTGGTACTGCGAATTTGGTAAGACAGACTTGTATATTAAAGGTAAAATTTAAAAGGAAGGGAAGATGAAAAGTTGTATTTGTCAAACGTCAATCACAACTCACGTTAGTCATTGTTATTCCCATTCGTTTTATTTTAGAAACAGTATTTTGTACCTAGTAAAGTTTTAATACACTGCTATGTGTTTTCTTAGCAATGAAATGCAAAATATAATTTGCTACAAAAAATAGACACACTTTTTTAGTATTGCAGTATGTTCAAGCCCTCCGCAAGGCAAACACGTTATTAACTGATATATACTAATGAAAATCTGAGTAGTGGATGCACTAGCATAGCTTTATTATTGGATTTTAATATGTAAAAGGTTCAGAGTGAACGGTATATTTAGAAGGAAAATGCTAAGAAAACACCCCAGGCTACTAAGGCAAGCTTACCTGAACTGTAATATTGAAGATTCAGATATGTTCTTCAGGGAGATTTTATGATATCACGTAGATATCCGAATGCAAATATTACTCAGTTTTATGTTTAATACGGGACAAACACATGGTACTGAATTGGCACAAACACTTGCTCTGCTTATTAAAAAAAATCATGATATTAAATTAATTCGAGACATACTTTTTACAAATGCATATATTTTTATTAAATTAAAATAAATTAGTGACAGGTTTACAATTATAATTTTATTTAATATACCGAACGCCGGCAGGCTGTAATAAAGAAGGCATAGAAATCTTCTATATGACTAATCGATATGTTGTTGATTGAGCTTCAGTCAATTATGATAGACCTCCACATGTATCAGTTAGGTGAATTTATATACCAGGTTATTCTGAATTTTTATTACAAAAGCATGGTCTCAAAAATATAATATGTTTTAGGTTGCGTTCATAAATTATTTTGATTCTGTGTAAAAAAAATTAAAGATAATCTTTTTCTAAGCGAGAAATCTCTATTATGTATTAAAATATTGTAAGTTATGATTTGAATGGATATCTCAGTCTCATTTAATAGATCACATTGTTGTGATGATCCAATTCAAAATCACTAATTTTCTTATTCTGATAGATTTGCCTTAACATAATTTTAAGCAAGCCCAATCTATTTTTATATTTATTCTATCTAACAAACAGCATAGCATATTACGCCTTAACGATACCACACTAAACATATATGTCTTTGTAGATCGTTTACCTGGCAGAAAAGACAATATTATCTTAGGGATTGGAACAACTGGAAAAAATAATATTAGTTGTAAAGAAAGGTTGATTTTAACCTAAAATAAATCACTCAGAGCAAAGTTTAATCTAGAATGTGAGTGTGCCCAAAAGATAATATTTCCTAGAGAGCGTTGTTTAGTCAGGAACAGGTAGGTTAAAAAGTGTTTTGATAACCGAAAAACACAATCTGTTTGATTTTCTTGCTCATGTTTTACGTATTTACTATTATATTCATGTCGTTACACGATGTTTAATTATTAAAATATTTAACTGTGGTAAACTATAACGTAATTCTTAAGGTACCATGCTTTTATACTAGTACAGTAATTTTATTTAATATGCAATAATAATTTTGATTTATCATTACAATTATTTACATTTACATAATATAACACTATGTTGTAAAATTATTCATCAAGTTAAAGGTATTGTATTGCTGTCGGTAAAAAAAAAGTTTTTTGCCTTAAAAATTAAGTTTGCTTCATTAAACCAAACAGTTGTAACTAACGTTGACTGTCCAGTGTGGTCACTGCTACCAGTTTCTTCATATCACAAAGAACGGTCTGTACTAACAGCTCAGTACTATTCATTCGTAATTTGTGAGATGATTGGTAAATATAAATCTGTAATTGCTTTTATGATTTATTTTAGTTTCGGAAATCCCGACCGCATAATACAAAACCTTATGGTACTTGTTTAATAGATCTATTTAAAATGTACTATATATTTTATCAACTATTGGTTTTTATGTTTGCTTAAGTTCTTCCTTCGGAGTAGAATGTAATAAATGCCTTTGTTATCTTAGTTCAGGGATAAAATCGCTTACAAAACGGTAGGCAAGAGATTTTAACTTAGTTTCTTGAATCCTCAAAATTTTAAATTACAATACACTTATTTTCTTTGAAATTATCAGTGTTGCATGTGACAGTCTTGTTGGTTTTATTGAGAGGTAGGAGGTTCCTCAGAATCAAATGTAGAGTGATAACAGAATACACAGATTTTTCTAATTATGTAATGGATATTGTTCAGGATAAACATTTTTGCAAAACTGCTTGATTAAATTAATTTTTTAAAACTATCCAGTGCTGGTAAACAATCATTTTATTAAAAGTTATTTTTTTGGAGCAACCCCAACTTCAGACAAGAGGAATCTCAAGAAGATGTATGGAAATAAGGGCTTTTAATGTTTCTTCATATCGAAGCTATGAAAAAGTACATTTAGATCCCATTGCAAATAGGTTGTACTGTTAAATTATCTAAGGGAACGCTATAATAAATATAGTGTTAGTAGTAATGAAATTATTCTATAGTTTATAGTAGAATAAAATATTAATCATTTGTACAATTTATGGACACCGTTTTATGTGACACTTCAAGGAAAGATCACCTATTAATGAATGTTAAGAGTGATTATGAAAACTTTATTTATACTTGATTTCGTTGGTTACATATCATAAATTGAATGATTTGCTAGATATCAGTTGAACTACATACATCTAAAATAGAATGTAAATACAATAATGATATATCTTTAAATAATATAAGTGTTTTATGTTATAATAGGATGCAGTTTTAATTTGGCATTATTGTTCTTAGGTAGTAGACATTTTAAATTGAATCAATATATACTTTTAACGTGGGAATTGGGGAAAAATATACGTTTGCCATATTTCCTCCATTGTCACGTCTGAATTTCCTAAAATTTCCAATCCAAACAGTTCAGAGAAGTTCATCTCTCTGGCCCGGGGCTTTGTATTATCCTCTGTAATACTTCTTCTATCCTCCGTCTCGTACAGTTTCATTCAAATAATAATATACGTTATTATATTCGATATATTGTACTAGTTTGGCATATACTCAGTAATTCATTACATATTAAATACCCTATAAGATTTGTCGGTTAATTAAAATATTTATTTAAACAGGTCTATTGTTTATAAATAATATTTATAATTTGGAAGACAAAATGAAAGGAATCTCATACCTATCAGGTGAATATTGAAGTGGCTCAAGAATTCTGTCAATGTTTGTCTTGGCAATTGTAAACGTATAACTTGGTATGTCACGGATAATCTAAAACAGATCTATCATTCTCAGACCATCCTCTGACACGTTAGCTAGTAATCAAATACATCATTCTGCTGAATTTGTAATCGGTGATTTTAAACTCGTCATTCTGAGTTTACTGTAAAATCAAAGTGCAGTCTTTTAATTGTACTTCATTAAGAGGTTATACGTTTATGCAAGAGTACATCTTTTGAGCTTTAAAATATTTTACCTTTTTATTTTAGACTATATATTTTAAAGAATGTAATTTTGATAACATAAAATTAAAATACTCTAGAAAACTTACACTCATTTTTACAACTGCTTAACAGCATTACGCGATCGAAATAGAAATGAAATGTATTTTTTAAGTGCGAATCAACAATTGTAGGATACGGATCGATGGTTATTGAACTAACATAAAGGAGTTATAAAAAGAACATCTAAAATGTTTGTATTAGCAATGAAAACAATTGAGAAAATGTTGATTTATTTTATAAACAACCAGTCACTGGATTGTTAAAGTTCATTTGCATTGCAAATATCAGGGGAATTCAAACATCATAGTACTTTGTTATTAAATCCAGAACATATTTGAACTATAAAAATTAATAAAATGTGATTGCCCCAATGTTATAAATACACTTTTTATGATTAGGATTAATCGATTGCAGTGGACTTATAAGGTCATTTACTGTGGAAGAATATTATTGTTTACTGATCTTTAAAATGTGAGAGAAGATATACAGGAAAAGTACTTTTTTTTAGATCACCTAAGAACTTCTGGATAACGTTACAAAACCGTATATCCAGAATACTATAGGAGTAGTGACATGTAAAGAATATCGTTAGATTAGAGATAGAAAAACCTTTTCACTCCAGAGGCCGGTGAAATTTCCATTTCTGTGTGTCTGTCAGTTTAAATGATTATTTGTCTGTCCGCACGATATACATAGAATTACTTAAACTATAAAATACATATTTATATAAAAAAAAAACCAATAAACGTAATATTGAGTTCGAGGTGAATGTCACTGTATAGGATTAGGCTAAGCTTTAACAAAACATTTTACATTTCGTAATATAATAAACTCTGACGGCAAGGATAAAGTTACACAGTACATAAATCTTTAAACAAACTGTATATTAACATTATGTACCCTAAAGAAATGAGCACCAGGGTTGGAACTTAGCATGTAATACTGGCAGTCTGTTTACTAGGCACCTTTTGTGGCGTATTCCTACCTTGATAATTCACTAAATGTAATTACAAAATTTATGATATTACAAAGAAAATCTCATATTTTCATTCTCGAGCTAAGAACTTTATGAATAGTCTATTAAAATTAAGGTCTGTAAAAAATTCCGTATTTCTCGGTATCTCGAAAACGAAGTAAACTACAGACAAGGTTATTTCAATATAAGCAATGTTGCGTTCCATATTGGTGAATATAGGATTTGGCTGAACGTTAAGTCAACTAAACCACCAAGTGTAAAGAATTAAATAATTTGTAAATGAGACCAAATTTCAAAGCATGTAATGTTGCAGTGAATATCGTATAAGTTTTATCGTTCAAATTAAAAAATTTATCATCACAGTGAGGCAGAAATACTAATTTTTCAAGAACTCGATTGTATAATCAATGTTACGACGCACTGCGAATACTGAACAACCAACACAACTAACACTATCTTGCATGAAACATTCAATCATTTAAGAACGAAACTACTCGTATCTAGAAACTCTTGTAAAATTAATGTTTTCATGATATTGAGTTTTAAACATTTATGATATTTTACTTATCGATCATACTTTTCATTTCAATGTTTAAAGAAAAGGCAAAATTACTTAAACATATTTTTCATATTAGGTATAACATTGTATTTAAATAAAAAAATTATTACGGTATATAAAAAACTTTTCAAATGTACAGAAGTGATCCTACAACATTTATTTTGAATGCTCCTCATCCTACCTAGGTGATTATATTTTTGTATTTAAAAAATATTTACAATACCTTTGTATAATCGATTTGAATATAATGAAAATCTCTTGTTTTTTAATACTTATATTGTTCTTTCGTAAACGTTCAAAATTTGTATATGTACTTGAATGAGATGAAATAAGTTATTTTACCATAATATTTTTAAAACGAAAGGGAACGAAAGTGTCAAATAAGGTCTTATATAAGGTAGTTTTCCAACCGGGGTAGGGCAGAACTTTAAAGGAAGAGCGGGTTACAATTTTGTCGTCGGCCAATCAAACATTTATCAGGAAAATTAAGATTTAGATCCTCATTTGAAATACAATATATAAATAGTTTTGTGAAATATGACAAAGCACACATAACGTGGAAGCTTTTCATATGTACGTTAAGCTCGTATAATCCCTTTCAGTAGTGTTTACAAACATTTAAAAATGTTTCTAAACAGTAATTATTCACAAGTATGAACTAAGTATTATAACCAGTGGAGTGTCCAAGGATTCTTTAATCATCCTTATTTCTCTACGATACAATGTGACATCGTTAGCCGCTAGGAGTGTAGGAATGAACCGAAAGACTCCATGTAAAGGAATAAAGCCAGAGTTGTATATGTTTATAATGAGAGCCAGAGATCTTTGTTCCTCTCCGCTCTTGCATCTGTAAAACTGTAAATGTTAACAAGACTTCAGTATTCACTATATTGTAAATATGTTAAACAATGGTGGTTTTGTTATTATTTAATAGAAAATGATTGTGAAATATGCTTGTAGCTTTACAATAGGGGTAAATAAAAACAGATATTTATTTGATCAATATATTCAACATAAATAGATATGTGATCATAATATGTATATAAAAATGTGTTGAATTGTGTTTAAAAACATTATTGGTATATATCTGCTTTCTTATCAATTCATAAAATAGGGAAAATATTCGCACACGTGGAAAATACATTAATTGAATTTGGCTTGTTGGCCAAAGAATAATAAAATATTATTAAAAAATCTATTCAAGTTAATCAATGTATATATGTTTGGTATATAATATCACTTTGGTATTAGAAGCTTGCTACACTTGTGAAGGAACAATATTGCTCATATGATAATGATATTATGTTATTAGATTCTTGTTATATTATCATATCAACCAATATTTACTAACGTAACGTATTCTAACTAAAAACACCTTATTAGGATACTCGTCTACAGTTACATCTTTAAAGTTAGTCCTGTATCCCCGTCATTGACTAATTAATAGCTGGTATTTCCTAATGTGGCACAGAAATATGAAGGATAAAAACAATATTAAATTTATTCTTTTTCAAACTCTACCTCAGGCAAGAACAGAAGTGTATAGAGTAATATTAATACATTGCTCTAAGATATATTTAAGAAAACCTAACATAGGAGAGGTAATTTTGTAAAGTAAGAACAGTTTCGTATTACATAAGGGAAACATATGTATTAACTTGAATGTATCAAAAACTAAGGTATGAGTATATATTCATTTCTTCATATATTACCATGAAACTTTCTACCTTTTTCAGTTTGTGACGACGGTTATTAGATTACATGATCAAAGCGCTCTGCCACCTTTCCGTTAAACAGTTTGTTACTGTATCTTTTAACATGTCATCATTTTCATTCCTACCAAGAAGTTCCATGAGTTTTTGAACATTTTTTAAAGTTGAATAGTGCTGAGGCAAAGCTGCCTTGTGGATGATCCGGTTATTCCCAACGAAACGTGTCCATCTTAGTTTGTGTTCTTACCACGAGGTGACCCCGAGCATTGCCGTGAAGAAGAACGACGCCGACAGAGAGCAGGCCTCGGCAGAGGTTTTGTACAGTGCGCCTAAGCTTCAGTAACTTTTAACATTATCTACCTGCATTTATTGTAATTCCTTGCTGCCAAAAACACATCAAAAGTATGCATCTCGGGTGCTAAAGAATCTGTGACCATAATTTTCTCTGTTGAAGGTTCTTGCTTGAATTTCCGTGTCTTTGTCAGAGAGTTTGGGTGATGCCACTCACTAGGTTGATGTATAGTCTCTAGTGTGTAGTATTCAACTCACTTCTCATCACTAGTCGCAATGTGATTTCTATTATGATATCTCTCAAAAAAGGACATCGAATGGTGCCATACGCTTTGCTTCTTCTATTAACATTTCCGATTTATCTCGCAAACATGTTTATATAATTAAGTGTATCAGTAAAAATATTAGAAAGTAAAGACCTAACTTTCGATTGATACTTAATCAGATACCAGAACAACCCACAAAGTAAATCATGTTTTTCTCTAAATGAGTTTTTATGAAAGTAATTAACTAACACAGCTAAGCACATCGATCTTACAACTACTTGATGTGGAGTCTGTTACAACTTTTGCAATGCCAAGAGCGGCTGAAAATCCGTATTTATCATTTGGTAAGAAGAGTTTTGTGCAAAATTTGTAATACACTTTAAATTTAATACTTTGCTATACGTTTATTTGGAGCTCGAGTAAATATTGACCTGATAGGTACGAGCTTCCTTTAATCTTGTCCTCCTAAATATATTTAATATAAACAATAGATGTGTAAAAATAAAAGAATTACCGTCAGCAATAAATCTTGTAAAGTATTTATTATGTAATACTAAGTATATTCCGCACAAATATATATAATTGAAAATAATAAATTTTTATTTTTCGAATGAATTTTTGCAAGACGGAGGATAGAGCAAGTATTTCAGAGGATAATACGAAGCTCCGGGCGGCAGAGACGAGCTTCTCTAAACTCTTGAACTGAAATTGTGAGGATTCAGACATGGCTCTGGGAAGATGTTATAACAATACGTCAACATATTCCATATATTTTTTTCCCAGTTCTCACGTTGTGTATTACTTCAGTATCCGATATTTTACGAGCAAAGAAGAACATCAGATACTAATGCCTGTCAAAGTGAAAGAAAGCCTTAGAGTAATTAAAAATATATCATTATTGTACTTACATTCCATTTTAGGGATATGGTGTACAAGCGACATATAAAAAATCTTGTATTTGTGATATTTTTCTACCCAAATAAGAGACAAAACCTTCTTACTCACTCTTTGTAATTCATTATTTCGTGATCTATTCTTAAATTTCTCAAGGATTTGTTTCTTGAAGTTTACAAACGATTGAGGAAATGTCACAATCAAAAGTTATCTCAAATACTGATATAAGTAATATTTTGTATATTTACTTTCTATTTATGTTTTTGTTAATAGTTTAGAATTTAATTTCTTGTACTACCTAATAGTTTATTTTCAGACGAAGATTATATTTTAATTCTTTAACGTCAAAAGACCCACTGCAAAATTTAAAGAAAGTGGTAGTCATTAAACCATACTCGGCGAACCTATAGGCAAGATTAAATATAACTTATGATCTTAATTAAAACAGTCATCTAAACGAACAGGTTTTCATTTCTTATATTTCACGTTTTTATCATGCCCCCAGCAATATACCGTTCGTTATAACTATTGCTAAGTTACAAACTGTTGGGCAGATATAGTAAATTGAAGTAAAATGTTTGAACCAGGAGAGAGAACAAGGAAGGACAAACATGTTGATTAGAAACTTCTAGGAAGTGAATTTGTTTCCGATTGAGAAACCTTACTGTGCCAAACTGATTAAACTACAAAGCGATAGAACTGCCACTTGCATTTGTTGCGAGGAAATGGATTGAGGTAAAAGACGGTATGTTTTCACCTGTACTTCTTGAAGTAATGAACTCGCTTTGACGTCTTCTTTACTCGTTATTAAGTAAGTTAGCTTCAATAACACAGTCCTGTAACATCTGACAGACAAGACTAAACTACTACCTTACGATTTATTTCTAATAAACCAAGATGTTCTATTACCATTATTCTTACTTCAGTCTTTGTTTTACTTCCTTCAACAATATAAACATACTAAGTAATTAAAATATATCAATAAAATGTATAAATAAACACATACATGTGTTGAAAAGTAATAAATATATTGAATTTAAGTAAAAAGATACTTTAGCTAAAATCTGGTTCAATTACCGATTTGATAAAAAATTAAATAAATTTTTCGTCGCCGTAAATCTTAATGTAAACAATACATTTGAAATTCCTACTCCAAGAGTGTATAGCGGAAAATTTAATAACAGTAATTTAATCCTTATCTTCTTTTAAGTTGTTCATTTCGCAGTGCTCAATTATACTAAAAAGAGAGACCCACAATTTCCTTAATACCCACTTCTCCAAGTCATTTTTAAGCCGTTGATCCCTAATGGTTAAGTGTTAGAGAAGGCTTTTTAGCTCTAATCTCGTCTGATACAGTAACATTCTTTGCTTTTTACTTTAAATTAATGTAAAAGCAATTTATTTGTGATAATTCTTTGCATCGAGAGCAGAGAAGCTCATTTAACAAATGAAACAAATGCGAAGTGAACGATTAAATCTGATAGGTAAAACAAAGAGTGAACATTATCACAAACGAAATATTTATTTAATATTTTTTCAATATTTAATTTTCTAATAAAAATAAAGACTTTAATATTAAACTATGGAAGGAGGAGTAAGCCTTAGTTGCATTGCATAAGTTTTTCTAGCATTTCTTCTATACTTTGTTGTAATCGGATAAACCGCGGTGATAGCTAAACTTTCGGTCAATGGAAATTTAAAAAGGAAGCATTGATAGTAACGAGGGCCTCAAACCATAAAAAAATCCCCGTTGTTTAAGAAGCCAACATTATTATTATATCAGACATATAAAACTACAAAATAACAAGAATCCATTTCGGCAGATTCCCGTTTGATTACCAGGAGGTGTTTTATAGCGATTTAAACCATTGCATTGCGCAACAAAAAGCAATGTAGTATTGTTTTACGTTGTAAAAACATGAAAATATAAAGTCACGTTATCTGATGTTATACTGGCTTCAACTTTATAATAGTTATATAGATGAAAGTCAATTTTATTGTCTAAAGAAAAAACTTGTTAAATTTAGAGTGTAATTTTCCCAATGCAGTCACTGGAAGTGGTTACTTTCAATATTTTTATATGGGCTTCCAGATAAATTAGCGTGGCTAGCGATCGATATCTATCTTAAGGAAAATAAGAGAATCGATTTGAAGAATAACCAGGTGGTAAGCTAATACAATTTATATCAGTTCTAGACCTTAGAATGTATTGTTAATTATGCTCTCGGAAGAGACCACTGCGTGACGTAAAGTGTCATGATATAAACACTCTTTTTCAACGCCCTTTTACTTAGATAACATGTAAAGCCTTAAATTCTATCATGGGCTATACTTGAATAACATAAACATGTACGTCTTAGCATAAAATATGGTTTTTCATTTTGAATCTATACTAATTGACTTAGGGCAAATAATGTTTCTGCGTATGTAATATATCCATCCATTAATTTGAAGAAAGTTTATTTCTCTTGCAAGTGCCATTTAATATTAATGCAATATATAACAAATAGCTTATTTATTCTTGCGTTTGTGAGTTTATGAAAGCAGAGTTTAAGAGGGAGTTAGTAATAAAGCATAAATAGTAAATAATCAAAATAGCAGTCAACAATATTGTAACAACTTTATAGTCTTTACCTACAGAATTGGCGGTAAGTTTGGGAGTGTTATCACTATAGTCTGTATTTAAATAATACTTGAAATTGTAAAATTCCAAACTTCTACACGATAACATAAGCTTTGTTGTAAAAATACCACAGTTTTTTGCTTATTACAACCAAAGCAATATTTTCCGTCATAGGTTATACATTAAAGCTTTGAATGTGTAAATGTTCTAAGTTGATAATATTAGAAATAATTTTAAAATAAGAAATAGTTAATTTGAATTATAAGTACGATTAATCTATTCCTAATAAACTTTCTAAAATATATCACGTAAGGAATGGTATAAAATGTTTTTACCAAGACAGCTGATTAATATTGATTGAATATTGTTATTATAAATAAAAAGACGGTTTTTGTTAATTTGAGCAATTAGATTATTTAATTCAGTAAAAGAAAACCTTTAAAATGCAAACAATAAGAAATGGTGTGAGAAAAATAAACATTTTTCAATGATTCAGTTGGAACTCTTAATTGTGTTCAATGTTTATTATAAGTTTGGTTCTAGTATTGACACATAACTATAAATTTAATTAAATTCTATTTTAATTATTTAGTAGCTCTTTTAAACAATTGTAACAAATAATCTGGATTACAATAGATTATTCATATTTACCAATGTTTTACTATATGATAAATCATTTTCATAAATCCATCTACATTCATGCTGCAAACACTCAAGTAATATTCTCAGATGAGCAAATACACGTTTAATTCCTAAGCTTTGCGTAGTAACACAGTAAATTACCTTAAAACGCGCCAAGAGACGAGAACTTTTACAAATGAGGAAATTATTTCCATAGGGACCTCTTGTCTCTCTGCATAACTTGTTTGAATACCTAATTTAATAAACACATTACTCAGTTGTAACAGCAGTTGTTGAATCTAATTAGTATAATTTTCATGTTTTCTTTGTGTTCTAGTTATATAATGACATGTAAATAAATATATAGTACAGTATATCTTTTTAATCTCACTAATTATGAGTAGTGACATAACCTAAAAGAATTAGGTTTTTAGTAGTTTACTGTTGTAGAATCGTAGTGTAAGCATTATTTTGTATAAGCTATTATGCCATCCAGGAAACTCACTGTAGTATTACAAAGTCATTAAAACACACCGTAATTTTATATTGCTTTATGTTACAATGGTTTAAAACAGTATCCCTCATCCGCTGATAAACACACATGGGACGTTAGTCCCACACACATCAATAGCTTTCTGTTAGTTTATATTATTTTTTCTTTAATAAATTATATTTAATCAATACTGAAAAAATTTAAAAATATAAATACATATATAAAGTTAACCTGATGAAAAAAGGATAGTCCATTGTTCAGACACTGTACGAGATACAATTGGTTTAAGTATTGAAAAACGATTATCCCCTCAAATAGAATATTCCGGACAGAAACCTAGTACCAAATTACTTTATGCACTAAGATTTAATAGTAATATAACAGTATTAAGCTATGTATTTTAAATAAATGTATATATTTGAATTAATTGTTAAACGGTATTAACAAACTTGTAATTCACTGCGTAAAACAGGCGAGATGTCTGTTTTGATACAATTAAAAACTTTCTTACGTTTAAAATCAAACTTGATGGATTCTAAAGGTTCAAAATTATTGTACCTGAAGAAATTATTTGTCTCGAGTTATTAATTGCATTAAAATTAATGAATAAATTAGAGTTTGTTATTTAAATGTATTTAAGCAATCATCTCTGTAGCGCGCGTCAATCTTGTCAAGTTAAAACTCTCGAAAGTCTGCTGTTTCTTTGATTGTATTCCCTTGCGATTACTGTTATTCAATTTATCTGGCAAATATATTAAGTTATCTAAGAGATTTAAATTAGGAAGAGAAATTATCATTTTATTTATTAAAAATAAATTGGATTCATATGACATTAACGGGTTCTTTATTGTGTAATTTAAATGTATTGTGTATGATCAAATATAACTTTTAAATATATGTAGGGTAAAAGGAAATGACTGTTACATTCGATTATGCTTTTTATTTCTCATTACTTTATTGCAATAAAGTAAACTTCACAATAAAAATCGATAAGTACATCACGCCATCTGTCGTGTAGCTTCAACGAAGTTGCTTGCAAAATCTCAATAGTTTGGTGTTATATGTGATACTATGTTACATTTTTCAATTTCATATAATTATTTCGAATGTTATTTACAAATATAAGTAGCCTGCAAATCCATGGTTACCCATAAATTTGATATAAAAGTATTCCCTAATGCTAAGTGAAATTTAACGCAGTTGCATGTGATTTATCCAATACTGAAATAAAGTTTCTTGCAAAATACCAAATTTATATACCTCGGTATATCGTACGTACAGACAGACAGACCAAAAGAAATAAAACATCCAATCCGTCCAAATATAGTAAATACAATTTACTAAATAATAAATGATACAACGTTGTCACTCACTAATGCTCAGTCAAAACCTTATTTACAATTGACAACATAGTTTTATTGTTCGAAATCAATTTATACGAAACTAAAACATACTGTATAAATAAATAAACGCACAGAAGCTTCTTGTAACAATAAAATAAAAAGACTTCGTACAATCCTATAATATTTCGAAAAATGTCGTACTCAAAAAGGATATAAATGTTACGTATACAAACAAAGTTTAGAAGTAAAAATATAATGATTTTATAATACCAGCTGAAGTGTTTTAGTCTAAATTTAAAATTAAGTTTATAGTGTTATATTTTAAAATATAAAAATAACCGCTTGACTTTGTTCATCAGTTATGTCAGGATTAGAGACAGATTCACCTGTGAAACTACGTAAATTTCTGAAATATATTAATGAGTGTAGATTATTATGTGATAATACACCATGTTTTTCGTGGAAAGGCAGGGCTTTCCATTTATAAAATATTCAACACTGCTTTCAGAGTAATATTATGCTCAAGGCCTCTCTAGAGAGAGCCTTTGTACATCAAAGGGCTGAGAGAATCTCTGTTGTGTATCATATCTTTTGTCAAATATAAATAATCCTTTAGATACATCGACATAGTTGGACAATTATTCTTCAAATCATTGTACAAAGGATATAAAAGTTTTGTTGTTGGCAAGATATTTTTTGTAAACTTTTTTTAGCAAAAATTACATAAATTAAGGGCAAAAATGAGGATCTTAAATATTTAATTAACTAAAGTTATTTACGGTGGTTTAAATTAGAATTTATTCAAAATTTTGTTATTATAATTGACATTAATGAGATACCTTAACAGCTACAGCAAAGTTTTATGCAAAATATAGATTTACTGTAGACATCTTAACAATTTATTACAAAGGAAATTTCAACAAATGGTTTAAGAAGCTTAAAAACTATTTTTGTTATGTTTTTACTGACATGGTTTTTGATCTTTGGCTCTTGTGGCCAGTCCCTCATTCTCTTTAATATGGGTACCATATCAAATATTAGGTATTTTCGCTTATTGATCTTTACCTGTTAGTCACTATCGAAATCCTCGCTTTTTCTCTCTTTGAGATTTTTTTGTCATTGGCCTCTGGGCTTTCCTTGGTCCTTGATCTGTTTTTTTATTTCTTGTACTGTTTTAACCATTACTGCTCTTAAAGGTATTACTTAGTGTTATCTTTTAGATTCTATCTTCTTTTTTCACTCCTGGGTTTAACACAACCTTTTCCTTTCCATACATTTTTAAATATATTTAATGTTTTATTACTTTAAAGCACAGCTTTTACTTTTATCAGCCATATAAGCTTCCCTAATTTTGTGTCCCTGATCATCACAACCAGAGGCTATATATGGGGCCTAAGCCTCCACAGCAAGTGATTGGCTCGAATAGAACACACCCCTTATTGTCAAGCAACGGGGTCGAGGAATCCCATCCAATTCCGTTATTAAAGAAAGTCCAGGCATGCATACCTCGATTTAAAGGACCACTACTTGATTTCCTGTAGTCCGAAGCTTCGCTGGCAGCGTCAGGACAGTGAAGCCACCATGCTAGTGAAGGCAAATTATGTGTTCTATAAACTATACGGTAAGAGGCTCCCTAGTGTCAAGCTCCAGAAAGTAGCGGATATTGCTGCCGGCCGCAATTGCCGTCATTTACATAAGTGACCTTACCCTGCACACATCTCTCAAGCAATTTAATATTTTTTCAGGTCATAATTCAAAAGAACATAAAAGGGATAAACAGCTCAGTATTAAATTTAATATTATATTTGTTTGGTTACATTTTTATTTGATTTATTATTATATTTTCTTCTTCCGAAGTAACACAAAGTATTATTTTCATATTACAATGATTGTAATGTTTTTATAGGGGTAAAAATATCTTATTACTTTGTTTCAAAATGTCTTCCGCAAAATATTTTACTTCTCATAGGCACTTGCATATGATCTTTGTTACTATTCATAAATTATTGCGTATATGTGTCTTTTCTATTTTCAATGGTAACGTACGAGAAGTTTTAGACATACATTTTATGAGCACGTACATGGAGGACTACGGGAACATCCGAGCTAAAAAGTCATTACGTACATCAATTACGCAAGTTCCAAAAAGGACTCACACCCATGCATTTTGCTGGCCACCCTTGGTTAATGTATTGTATTTCTGATACGGAAAAGTCCAATAGTCTCACACTTTTCTCATAGGGCCTCCTTCACTTTTTGGGAAATAAGTAAGTGATGACAAGATAGTAAGCTAGCGTGATCTGTCATTCTTTTCTCTATATTCTCTGTGACAGGCTGTCTACTCTTGTTCTACTCTAAGTGCCGACTGTCAGACTAAATGAGGCGCAGAATCTAATATTCTCTACTACTACAGAGAGCTTCATCAGTGCTTCAAATATTTAAATGTCTTACCTATTTTCCCCTACTCATCAGCTATGTCTTCTATGTTATAAATTCCTGGCTAGTAATTACCGCCGACTATTAATAAGTCGCTAACATCCCAGTATTGCCTTCGAGCTTACGTAAAGTCCAGGCTCAGTACTTGATCACATAATACGTCTTTTGAAAGTTTTAACATTTTCACTTACATTTATCAGGCTTTTAACGTTTTAAGTTTCGCAACTGACATCTTGTAGGGAGATAAACAACCATTATACTCGTATGTTTGTTTATTATAACTTTATTTGTATGCATTGTCATAGACTTATTTATATTTTTCTTGTGGAATAACGTTTTATTACGTTAAAACTCATTCATCAGTTTACAATGAAATAAATTACTTTGTTACTTTGAGCAATAAACTACACCGTGATATAAAATTTAATGGTGTCTGTCTGTGTATGTTACTCAATTACGTAAAATTTACTAGAATTGTTGTATTTTTTAACTTTTCTAACTGATGGTTTGAACTTTTACATATATATTCTTAGGGTTCCTTTCATCACGGCCACATTTATTTGTGATTTCATGTTTGTAGAAATTTTCCGACCACGCCCCACTATTCTATAGAGTTGGAATAACTCCAGTGTTGGTCTTTAAATTTACATTACAGCAACATACATTTTTAACTACAAGTCAATTGCGGCTTCACTCATAATATCGCAGTCTTTGTACGTGTATGAGCATTTGTAGTTTGATTGAATTATATTTCAGACGACAATGGCTTGTTTTGTTGTCAAGATAAAAAATATGAAAATAAACAAAGATGTGTGTGCATATATATATATATATATACACGAAGGAGTAACTGAATTTATATAAAATTCAATAAATTGTAATATATATAAATAGCGGTGAACTCATTATTAAACATAACTGTTTTGCAACCGTAGTATTAATTTAGTAGTATAAAAATAAGTACTGATGTTATAACTGAGTAAATATCTCACATACAAAATATTTCTTATTCTGAAATAAAATTAAACAAAACTATTTAATCAATTTTAATTTAAAAAACGCCTTGTACAAAAATACTATTCACCATTATTTATGATTGTTTTGTATACTAAGATTAGCACAATATCAATGCAATACAGTCTCCAGTTTGTAATTAAAAATCTTTGTTCGACTAATGCAGAATTTCTAACACACTTTACGTAAGACCAAGCCAAAAATAGAACTTTTAAGAATGTAATTGAGCATTGCCAATTAGCTAAGGATAACTAATTAGATTTTAATGAAAGGTTCTGTTGTTATATTAATTCGGTTTAATCGCCCTAACTTTGAAAACTATAATCAGTGTATTGGAATTCCACCAGAGTCTAACATCTCCATTGAAGCATCCTCTTATTAAAAAAATGTCATGTTGTTTAAAGATATCTTTGTTAAATATCCTAAATATGTACGTATAGAACATCACGTACGTTTTGGACTAATGCAGGTTTCTGCGCGACTGATTGTCACGCCTACTGATCCGCTGATGGACGATTCTATCAGCAAGTGGCAGCCACCAGCGATCAGCAAATCGACATCAACGCTGAACATAAATCGTGTATCTCTTGTCGTCTCAAATAGCTACGGTATCGATTTCCGATAAGTACTTTATCATTTCACGTGGTCCTCTTTTAAATTTTATTAAAGAGTTATGTTGAGCACTTCAAATATAATTCTCTTCTTTGCGCTCTGCCCTCAGTACAATTACTAGTAAAATGTTTTCTGTACCTCAATAATATTACCAATGAGAAAATGATATATATATACACACATATATCTTATAGGTAACTCAAATAAATAACTTCTAATTCCACAGTCACGTTTAATTTTTATTCTAAAAAACTTTTTACTCAATTTGACCATCCTAAAATTGTATCTACATAATTTCTTATTCAGTTAGTATTAAGTTTAAGAAAGCGAGGTTTTAAATTATTATTCCTAAATAACAATCTATAATGATGAAGAGTTGCATTACGGTTTTATCTCTGTGAGCAATAAACAAAATCACTATCTTGTGTTCAATTATTCAAGATTACATCCAGCGCCATTACAGCTGAACATTCCAGACAATTATTACCTTGAGATCAGCAATAGCAGAGTTTACAGTCCCTTTATGGTTATGCAGTCTACCAAAGCACCTTCATCTCTGAATTAGTTTTGGTTGTTTTACTTGGTCTGTCAAAATCGATAGCACACTCGCTATGACTAACATTGTGGTATTTTTAATTAAAACTTAATTAGGTTTTCTTTGAACAGATGCTATTCTTACAGACATTTTTATAATACCTCAATGAGCACTTTTTAATTATGGCTGCCTTCACAAGGAAACGCATTTAGCCTTCTGACAGCTCAGACTAGCTGGGATATAAGCCAAACCCTAACAGATTTCTTTTTTTCTCTTGTAACTCTTTTAGAATGGCGTTTTTTAAGTTATATAACTGTTCTAATAAATATGTTAAGAATACTAAGGTGGAAATGATTGGGGTCTCTAGGAAGGAAATATAAACTAATACTTTATCCATAATACTTAGGATATGTTTAGTTTAACAAACGACCTTCTTTATCTTATGGTTTGATTTTATAATTTGTTACAACAGGTAATAAATTAATAAAAGTACATATCACTATGCCTTAATTGCATTTTCTTTTTTATTGAAAAAGGTATGCAAAAATATGTCATTGAAACAAATCACTAAATATAATTGTCCACGAGATGCAGTAACACCACATACTTCAAAATCATAGAATATGCATAATCTTTTAAATGGAGGCCACCATAAACTGTTATAGGTAAGCACATAATTAAATAGTCCGGTGATGCGATTCTCTACAGTCTCCTTTTTCAAGGCAGATTGCTAGCTGGCTACAGTGGTCTACAGGTACTGAAGTCAAATCTGGTCCTTATACTGTCAAGTTCCAATTCGCTGCACTAGAAACTGATGACGGTAACCTGTGCCTCTGCGTGTTTCTATAAAAAACGAAAAAGCTCCATAAAAAGTTCAAGGGGCCAATTATGAAGAATATTTGCATACAGACATCTGCGGAAATGCTGTCCTAAATCTCTGATCTACTGAAGAGACCTTCCATGTCTGCAATAAAATTATCGATTAATGTAAATTTACCTCGGTCTCAATTATAAACTTCCTGCCAAAAGTCGGAGGCCATGAATTTTGGGGTTGATAGATGGCATAATCTTTATCTTAGAGAGATGGCAATAAGATAATTTTTATCTTAATGCATAAATATTCGAATTCAATTACCTTTAAATGGTAGAACGGTACCTTACAACTGCAAGTTCAGAAAAAATCGACATTTGAGTATAATATTTTCTCCATACCCGCCATAATTTTCAACTTTTTTAAGAAATCATCCATTGATCTGTCTCTGACTTTCAAGTTTTAATCTCCATTTATAGGCAGCGATCTTACTGTTGTAATTTAAAGACTCCAGGATTTAACGGTGCACTAGCCCGTTTTAGTTTGTTAGAAGGTTTTAGTTATTAGTAAATCCTTCGAATCAGTGGGTAAGTTACGTGGCAACATTAAAATGACTGAAGTTGGTTTTGAAATTTCCTTGTGTTTTGTACAGTAGTAGGTGTACTTCTAAGTTAGGGGGGGATAGAATTAATTTCAATATGTTAAACTAACTAATGATTTAAACTGCCTCATTGAAAGATAGTTAATTATCTAGTACACTGTTAAACACAACAAGACATATTACCTTCGCGAACCAAAACAATATGTGGTTGATAGAGAGGAAGGTGTAAACATAGAAAAATAAGTGATGCTACTCACCAAGGTCATCGTCTATTGGCACTAACAAATTTGATTTACAAACTACAACTAAATAATTCACAAACAAGAAGGCCGGCTGGATGGAAGCAATTTAACATTGACCCACGACATGTTGTTAATAATAGCTAGAGGGTGCGTAAAAAGTTTTGATCAATTACTTTGGATTCGCTTGATTCTAGAAAATCCATTGATTCTATGCAGTTAGCTGTGGATAGCCGATTGGGTATCAAATATATAAATACGAATGAAGATAAAGTTAATCTAATAATGACAGTATGTTATACTATAAAGACGCAGCGATACAAATATTATACATATTTATTGTGCAATAGTTTAACTTTGTGTATTACTACTAGAAATTTATTACAAAATAGAATAACTACAATAACTACATGGATTATCGCTAGATATTTATTTTAGGACAGTTTAATTATGTGTATTACGGCTAAACAGTTATTGTAATTTGTGACCCTAGCATTACCTAAAATAAGTCATAGTATTCCTCCCCAAAATACCAGAATTAGTCCCTTTCATAAAACAAGGTGTCAGTTTCGTTTCCACATATGACTGTTGAGAGATTGAGTGAGAAGGGGAGGACTCTTATGTAAATGTGAGCTGTCCGGACAAGCAATATCCGCCACTCTGTTATATATAGACTTTTTGCTCCAGCCCCTGCTGAGTACTCTGTAAACCTGGATTATTACTGTCGCAGAAGTGCGAGCGACCAGAGCAGGTTGATAATCTCTTAGTGTTACGTTTTTATAAGAACGTATTAAGGTTGTGTTACTCGACTCTTCACAATGATATGTTTATACTTATGCTATGGCAATATTATTTGTCTCCTAATATAACGCTTACTTTTAAAGCTTTTATGAAAAACATATGATACAACAAAAACTAAATGTTTATGCTTATATTTGTATATTCAAATCTTATAAATATATATTTTATTTGACTAAGAACTAATCTCAAGAACCACTGGACCAGTTCGAATGTTTTTTTGTAATATTTTTGTAACCTAAGGAAGCTTAAAAAGAAGAGAATTATTACAAAATTTTCCTGGAAATAATGCAATTCTAGAAAGATAGTGGTATTTTTCGTTCATAATGCAAAATTCTTCATAATGTAAATTGTCATAAAATTAAAATTGTAGACACTCTCAGTAGAAGTTCGTCAGATAAGTAACAAAACCTTTTTTTACTATTTACATTGTAAACTGTGCTTGATCAATATTGATGTCTAACTTTACTCATAATTGCGCTAGTGACAATTTTTAACAATTTAGTGTGTTGTATATATTATTTAATCGCCTTTACAAAATCGAACTTATTGAAAATGCTGCAATTAGTTTTGTAAAACTGGAAATATTATAAAAAGAAAGGAAATTAGGAATTGGACTCTTTTTGATCAAAATAGGTTTTGGATAGATACAAGCCTTTATTTTTTTGGGACTAGAAGGGAATTTCAACTGGAGTACTGTAAGTAAATTTAATCAACTAGAAATATACACCTATGGACTCAAGTAAAACTTGAAGTTATAATTTTGTATATATAGCTTCTTCATCGAGACTAAAAAACAAACTCAACTATTCCACCTTAACTATCTTATAACTTAAATATAAGGCTTGAAGTAATGGATTTTTAATCGAAATAGATAACTGACCTTCAAATACATTTTTACTATACTCCAGTATGTATTTTTATTTTCTTGATAAGGGCAACATGTCAAACTCACTCAGCTGTGGCGTCGGAAATATAATTATTTCGAACCATAAATGTTCTTACACGTGAAAATCATTATATAATAATCAATTAAACCCTGTTTTTCCACACCAGAATACTGTAATAATATATACACGATTTAAGCCTACAGACGTTTCAAAAGTTTAATATGACTTCCATAATCCTACAATATATATATAAACAGTATAAGGAATTAAATTTTGAAAACTAAGCGTGAAGCCAAGGGTAATAACTGGTTTTTCAAAGTATTATTTATTGCAATTATGTATTACATTTTATTTTTTAGTTGTGAGATATATTTTTAAATTTTCATCTATTAAAAAATATGTATATTTATAAGTTCTTATAAATGCTCCATA
Source organism: Homalodisca vitripennis (assembly GCF_021130785.1). Taxonomy (NCBI): domain Eukaryota; kingdom Metazoa; phylum Arthropoda; class Insecta; order Hemiptera; family Cicadellidae; genus Homalodisca; species Homalodisca vitripennis. Next base: position 38,765 of record NW_025778956.1, on the reverse strand, counting down.
TATTTGTACAAATGACTCTGATAAGCTCAAAATAATAATTTAAAATAAAATTAGGTTTGTATGCGTTTTTGTTAAATCTTAAACCAAATTAAAAATCCATGAATAAATTATTTTAGTTTGTCGTAGGAAACATATTTTATGGACATAATATACACCGATATAACCAATTTTGTCTATTCTTCGTACGTTATTTATTTAATTAAAAATTGTTTTTCTTAAAGTTTACGTATAATTTTTATTGGCTTATTTTACATCATTATCTTAAGAAATTAATTCTTTACAAGTTTTGTTAAAGAAATTTACGTGTTTGTTACACATTTAACAAAGTTAATCTACTTGAAACCTAAATGAAACTTGTTTTTGAACACCGAGTTTTGCGTATTTCTTCAGATATCTTAAAATTACTGCAGCTAGAGGTCTGGTAATAATTTTATTAAATTTTTCGGTTCAATTTGCATAATATAAATTAAATTTTACGTCCTGGGTAACGCCCAAAATAATTTAATAGGGCTCCATTTTAACGGTGGCACTGAAATCTGGGCGAAATCTTTCACCCTGTATAGCTCGCTAACTAAGCGTATCTGGACCTATGTGTATATGAACTTTTTTCATTATTTTCACCGTAAGAACAAGTCCTGACAGTTTCTCCGTTTCTTCATGGGACACCCTGTATATAATAAATGCATGATTAAATATCCGAAAAACATTTCTACCACCTCAAACCATTGAAAGTTTAAATATTTCACATAGGTCTCAAGTAGGAGTGTGGAGTTATAGCTCATGAAACTGTTATTTTATTTTGTACTTTATAACTTTGAAAAGCTGTAGCCTGATTGTTTTTGCCTTTGTCATATTAAAAATCAATGATACAATAGGTAATAGCCTATTGAGGCGTATTTGTGCAGGATAACCACCGTCTAATAACAATAGTTTTTAAAGAAAATCATTACATCACTGATATGTCAGTTCCATTCAGGCTGTTATAAGGTGGTACTTTAATATAACCTGAGCCACAGGTATACGAGAGAGGTATGAGGGACTTCAAGTCCGGATATTGCTTTCTCCCGAAATCGGAAAGGATTTGCATCGTGTCATCTCCCCCCCTCTTGTGTCCTCTCTTTAAGTTGAACAGTATCTAATAATAATTTTGATTCTTACCTTTCAAAGTTTATTTGTGTATCAACTATTTATTTTAGTGTTTCCTTTAATCGCACAGTCTAACTTTCTCTCTGGTAATAAATAAAATATAGTTTTATTGTTGAGTGTTTTTAGTTCAGTGCTTCAGGAAATAATTTATATTATTATATATAATATCTTAAATAAGTAAATAGTTCATTAAATTACTTACAATTCGTTTTCCAAAACATATAAATACAAATATATACCTTAAAGTTAAACGATACGCCGGGCCAAATATCTGGTAAACTTTTGAAAATATTTATTGAATTTAATTATGTACCACCATTTATATAAACTTATTAAATGTTATTAGCCGTGTAACAGGTTTATGTGTCGGTTTGGTAGTCTACATATAGTAGTGATTGTTACGTTCATGCCACGCTATTATTATAAGTTTTGTTATTTTTTATGGGCATTTCAACTAAATTCTAACGCAAAACAGTCCAGTCCGAATTTATTCAACCGACAACTATGCCATACTTATTTTTTTACTAAATTATTTTGGTCGTTTCTGTCACACATGTGTCTGGAGGACCGAATAGTAGCCAGACATTTGTTTTAATCAATATTTATTGAAATTAAATGATGCATTACCATTCATACAAATTTACTTAATATTAAAAGTAGCCTATCAGATTTATGTTTAAGTTTGACAGTCTATAATAAGTGTAATTTAATCCAAATTTTACTTCAAAGTTTGTATTAATATTGTCATACTGATATAATATAAACAACCGAACATCTACTACATTTCAACCCAGAACAGTCCCATCCATTCTAACCACGTTCAACCTAATCGTGTACTTTACAGAGACTCTGAATGAAGCACCTTTGTTTTATTAAAGACTATTGTGATCGATCAGCTATCAGCACAATTTGAGATATGAAAATTTGCACTATTGTATTTATCGATTGGCATTTTATGAGAAGGAAAAGTACTACTCTGTTTAGAGATTATAATTTTTCCTCTCAATTTTAAACTAAAGTTAAACTATAATAGATTATTTTTTTGAAAATTGCTATTTAAGTAATTTAACGTATTAGCTTAATTTTTTGAAAATGTGGCCTTTATTACTTTGTTATTGTAAGAACAACGAATTTTGTATATCTATGTAGAATATCATTAATTTTATTGCTATACTTTAATTCATTATGACGTATCATATGCTTACTTAAACATAGCTTACATTTTGTAAACTAATATGAAACATAAATAGGAAGATATTATTTGTTTTGTAGTAACTAGAAAAGAAAAGTGTGTTACTTATTTGTTTACCAAAACTAATAAGAACTTATCAATTTAATTTCAAAAGCATGCCCTAGATTTAAATTCTGTCGTTAATGTATGGAATCAATATTTGCCCAGGTACTTTTTAGAAAATTATATGCATTGGCCTTTTGTTACTACAATTTATAGATTGTGTTAGTTGAGTTATTATTTTATCACGTGTATTTATGACATAATACTCCAATTGCCAAAAACCTTAGATATATTAGATTTTGATGTTTTTCTAGTCATAAACTTAGAAATTAATTCTAACGCGTTATTAATTATTTCAAAATTTCTTTAAGGAGAGCCCTTATTATTATTATTAAATTATTAAATCATGTTACGGTATTGGTTGTTATACACGTGAATTTCGTGTTATTATTTACGGGATAAAGAGGTTAGATAGATACACCATATTCAGTTTCGTTATATAACTCGGGTTTTATAATGGTAAATAATTTTCCCAGGCGTATTCAATTGACGACGTTGGATTTAATAAACATCCGAAAGTTTATTTTTTACTAGAGTTATAAAATAATATTCTTAAAACACTGTCACTGATGCATGCAAAATCTTAACAATAACTAATGTTTACACAAACGTTGTGCGAATGAAAGTTATGAAGAATAATTTGTTGAATTAGAAGGGGTTTTCTTGTTCTACAATTCATGAAGATATTTGAAATCCCGATGCACAAGTTTAGAGATTCAAATATCTTTCTCAAAGAAAATACTCGTAATTATCAAAGAAAGAAGAACTAAAAGTTTCGTTTTATATTCAATTTAAATATGCAAAGTTACTTTTAGAAGGAAGGAAACGGAGATCCTCCTGAGACTTTAATACAAGATCAAAGAAATACTTTCGCTGAGTTTAGATTACTGTAGATAGTCTTCATTTGGTGCTCTGATGATCAAAAGCTTTCACTCGCATTAAAGGTTCCCACTTCTGTTTAGGTGCGAAAACCTGATTTATTTTTAAGACTCCAATACAGTAAAACTGTAAAGTTAATCGGCCAATTACTGCAAAATCGCTGTTAGTACAAAAATACGATTCAGTTGGAATTGTAGCGTGCGGGGAGTTGAACGCAAAAATCGGTAAAAAATTGTTTTTTCGCTTTTATTTTTTATTTTATTATTTGATTCTTTCTGAACAACTTACTGCAATCCCTACATAAATATGGCTTTCCGTTGAGCTTCTATGATTTTCAAATATAAGACTACATAACAAATTTCGCATCAACTTTGCCCTCCGCCTCCTAACACCTGGTGCAAATACAGGTTAGCAGAAGTAAATGAATAAGAAATTACCTACAATCACAAACATTCTCTACCTCAAGCTGTATTGACAGCAATAAAACCTTCATACAGAGATTTGTCAAGATTAGATCTACTAAAAAAAATGTCTTCACGGTAAAACCCAGAACGTGAACGAATCTTTCAACAATGTAGTGTGGAACCGAATCCCAAAAAATGTGTTTGTTGGAAGAGAGACTCTTGTATTAGGTGTTCATGATGCTGTTCTAACATTCAATGAAGGTAACATTGGAAGGATCAAGGTTTTAAAGGAGTTAGGAATAAAAGACTGTGGCAAATACACCGTAAGCACATTGAAGAGCCTCGATGAAGTCAGGATGAGGAAGGCAGATCTGAAAGCAGAGTCAATGACTAAGGAAGCAAGAATAAAGAAAAGGAGACAGTTATTAGGTGAGGAAGAGGAAATGGATGGTAGCTACTGTCCTGGAGGCTTCTAAAGGTAATATAAACTTATAATTATTTAGATTTTTTGTTTTCCGCTGTTTTTGAAAATTACCGGTTTTTAATATATATGTACCTGTTTCTCAGAAACTATAAATGCTACACACATGAAATTTTTACTGGTTATATAATAGCCTTTTAGAAGTATGTACCCCTAGTTTTATCAAATTTCATCAATAAATAAATATTTAGAAAAATATTTTATCTTAAAATATAAAAAATATAAAATAACACAAATATAAAATTTTTTTTCTTTAGTTGTATTAATTATTTTACAAATATTTTAGAGGTATAAATACAATATTATATCCTACACCTTGTGTAAAAATTTCAACTTCCTAACTGTTATGAGTTCTGAGAAAAAGGTACATAAAGTTACCCCTAATGTAACTCCCCTTAAATAGAATGCTAAACATTGCGTGTTTTGTATCGAATTTGTATCTTTTTCGATTATTTAAGTGGCTACTACAAAAAATCTCGACTTTAGATAGTAGTAAATCAAACGACGGTTGGCTGAAGCATTGTAAGAATATATTAAAGTATTCACTATAGTAGTATACACCAGTAATAAAGATTCCATATTTTTTACTGACTTAAAAGAAAATGTTTGTAAGTAAATTATTGACATAATTCTTCTTTACTTCCAAGTATGTCATGAAGTAAAAATATAGCTTTTACTTTACTTTAAATCACTTATAATTCAATTGAAAATAACTTTTTGTTTATTGAAATGTATTTATTACAGAGATAATATAGACAATTAAAACTTGTCTACGTAAATAATTAAAACTGGATAACTCTGCTCTTACTACCATTAAAAGATATTGGTACTTTAAATTTCGATAAAAAACATGAAATTTCCGTACATCGTACTTATTACAGTCTATGAAGTAAATATTACAACATTATAGTTTTAATACCTTGGCATTACCTTAGATATGTTTTCATCAAATGCAGAAACACGTGGTCATGGATTAAATTATTTACGTAACAAATTTATTGATTTTCAGTCTAACTTTGACGGGTAATCTGTTTACTCAAATATTTTTTATCTTGGTACTAATTTAGGTATCGTATTTTAGAATTCCTTACAGAATTTATTTAACTATTTTTTTGTAGATAGTTCTTAAAAGATAATTAATTATAATTTGATTATAGTTTGTGTGTATTACAATTATAATAGGACGAAATATATATTAAACTAAAACTATAGCAAGGATCAAGGATAGGGAATATAAACCCTTATGTAATAGAGTACATTTAAACCATGCCCTATTCATATTTTACTTACTGAAATGAAATCTGGAGTGTTTATGATCATGAAAATACTGTTTTCTGAAAAGCAATTTTCAGTAACACTGTAATATTATAGTCTTTTTAATATAACACATAATAATAAAGAAATAATGACAAGAAACAGAAACCAATTCGGAGGCGCATGAAAAAATGGCGAGAAAAAAGATTAATGTTTAGAGCTGATTTCGATTGGCTGAGCGCTGATTGTTACCTCCTGCTGATACAATCATCCATCAGTGGATCAGCAGACAGAAAACTAGCAATGCTAAACCCACCGTCACTCTGGGATTAAGCTACATCTTCAGTTAAAGAGATTAATCAACATTACACAAATATTATTTCTAGTTTTTTAACAGTATCGCTGATTTATTTACATACAAAAAACAGTTGGACGTTGGATCTGTGTATGCGTATATGTTAGTTGTCAAGTATGAGTCTGCTATATTATACAAAGGTTACAATGTCGTGATATTTAAGTATCGACTGGCTGCTTTAAATTCTAGAAACCTAAAGTAAAGTTTCACAGTGTAAGACCACAAAAGGTGTCTCTTTATTAGTTAGATAATAGTGAGGGAAATGTGCAATGTTCATCGACGTATGAATATGGCACGAAACTGCCCAAAACGTACCCAGTAGTCTTTTCCAAAATGTAAATTTAATGCAATTTATTTCAAATGTATTACAAGTAATTTTATCAATTTCATTGTCTTCAAAACCACTCGTCCTTAATATTCAAGATGAGTTATAAAAGTAATTTTAACCAGGAAACAAATGCAAACAATAACTAGCTCTGACAGGATTCGTAACAAACAAAACAAATCATCCTTTACGTTGTTTTTCCATTGTGATATTACAGAAGCTACTTGAGGTTCTGGATCGTTCATAAAAGTACTTCAAACCTATGTTTAACACTACACAAGATCATATATTCTAAATATAACATTCAATATGGCATTGAAATAATATAGTGTATGGTTTGTGTTTGCATTATGCTACAAATCACAATGATTATTCTTTTGGTAATAGGAAATAAGATCTAAGATTAAAAATTAGATTAGATTTAGATTAAGATTTTTTTTGCCAAGATTAGAATAACAGAATAATTATTTAATTCATTATTTTCCACTCCGTTGTTTCATACGTAGAATAATTCCTTAATTATTGAGGAGTATTGTCAGTTAAGGGGTGTTGTTAGTCGAAATGGAAAAAATATATACGCTACACATAATATAAATACTAAAAGTGCTATGGGGTATTATTTTAATTAATAATATTCGCTGTACATTGGTAATTTCACCAAGGTTTATGTGTTACTATATCACATAGTATAACTTTATATGTTTGCGCTAAAGTTTGATTTAATTTCAAAATTTAATTACCATAAAAACTTTTCATTACCACAATTGTTGTCTATAACAGTAATATATACTTCCTCGATCTAGATAAACAAAATCACATTGAAGTACATACAACATTATTAAATTCAATTTTACATGTAAAAAGATTAATGTAATAATATTTGAATACGCGATAAATAAAATTAACCTTAATAATACTTTTGTGCGTTACTCATTTTATTCGACTAAATTGTAGTACTTAGCAGTTAGTAGTTTGTTAAGACATTTATTTATTCTGTCATTTTCTCGCTACCATTATGATTACCTATAAGACCTATCTAATATTCATTCATTAACGTTCAGTCAAAACCAGTGAAACCAATAGACCAAATAGTTTATATATAAATAAAACAAGGTTTATCGTAGACTCTTGGAGCAATTGGAAAATTCTTTAAATATTGCTAAATGTTAAACACAAAACAAAAATGTTTTGTGGAGTTGCCTGAAGATGAAACCTTTGGTTTCGAAAGGCCTCGTTCAAAAAATAAACAATTTGGAAAAAGTAGTGTTTTATTAACATTTAGTAATATTTAAAGGTTTATCGCTCAATCCGATCAATATATACTGTGTAGACAGACATCTTCAATATCGTGACTGATATCGTGAGTGAAAAATTAGAATTGCGATTTGTAAAATACAAAGATGACCATTTACGATCATGAAATAAACCAACAGACTAACTACCTAAGTCTAGTAAATTAGGATAGCCTAGTAAGAAAGAAGGATGAAGCAAGTACTCAGGTTACGTTAGTTAAATTTCAGCTACTGGAATTAAAAAAAAGTATTTGTTATTGCAAAAGTTATTTTACTTATGAGTTTGTAAGTTATCTATGTTATAGAAACTGAATGTGACTAGGTAAAATAAAAATATGTAAATCCCTATTTATAAAGACTAGTACCAAGTATATCAAACAAGTTTTGTTGCTGATTTATTATAATAAATGATTGAAAAATAAACAGTTAATTCTAGGCTCATTCGTACCTGTACTGGTGCCATAATAAACAACTAAAGTTGGATAAAGATGGATTATAATCCTGTTCACCAGGCGTAGTATTTTTCTGCTTCCTTCAGATATTTTTTCGCTATTGAAAAGTAAACTATGTATCTTCTAGCTCTCCAACCTCAGTTTTAAACTATTACACTGTGTTTTAGAGCTGGAATTCTTGCCCAGAGTGAATTGACCTATATACGAGTATGAATGCTAGGATTGCAAAGCTGGTAGATTCGTGTTTGAACTCAGTTACTGCGCCGCGTCCGGTAAAATGAATTTGTATTTTCTGTTTGTTGCTTAAGTCAATAGGGTGGAATTCAAACTTGCTCTGTTAATGAAATGCAACTTCGTAAAAAAGAATGAATTTCTAGTTTGAAGTAAATTAAGAAAAATTTATATGTGAGCGTAAAGCAGGATATACATGTAAATGGGGAGGGTACTACATACTATATATTTCCTTTGAATGAAAATATTTGAATACTTTAATAATGAAAGTCATTCGAATTACGTAGTTGGTTCAATGAAGACCAAAAATTAAAAGTACAACGTAGTAATTGTAATTTTTAAAATAAAACATAATTTTAGGTATTATAAATGTAAGCTATAATAATTCATTTAGAACTGCAATATAACATTCTTCTCTGATTCTCAGGTGGTGTTCCGATGATCTTTAGATAAATTGCAATAGTGACATCAGTAAAGATGTATAAATAGTTAGCCATTTTTTTATCGTTGTCATGGATTTGCCCACTTGTGTTACTAGTAGAATCCATATATTTTCCTCTGGCATATCACAAAAACTAGTATCAGTGGATCCCGCTGTCAAGTTCTAACTTAGTGGGGCCAAATGCATACGTGATTGGTGAATAAATGAATTATATTCTATTCTATATAGACCCACTCACACAAGCCTGGACCAAAAAATAGCGATACCTCTCAAATGTATGTAACAGATTTCAGTGACTTTATTTTTGGTTAGTTATTACCGCAAAAAACGATGGAATTGTAATAAAAGTTCAAAAATATTTATATTCTTATAATTGCGTGATAAAAGTTTCAAAACATCTGATAACTTTCACCTGTCAACATGTTTTTTTGCTCCTGGTTTTTGCAAGCACACTTATAAAGTCATTTACTTCGATTATGCGTTGACGGATTCTGTTTCAAAAGGTACCATTGGAACTTCTATTAAACTCACTGAATAGTTGATATCCTGTTACGTTTTGTAACTGGATTGTTTTATTTAACTTTTAAATCTTCAACACATGCAGTTTTCTGAATATTAAAGGGAATACATTTAAAATTTTGTAAATGTTCTTTTATACATCAATGCAATGTGCAATTTTTGGTATCTTCAGCTTTATTAGTTATAGAGATATTATTTTTATAAAAATACAAAATGTCGGCTAGCCCCTAAACGAGACATTTCTCAACCTATGTGTATTTGACTTTTTTGTGGAAATTATAATTACTATCAGTTACAGAAGTTTTTGAAACAAAATTTGGCCACTTTGTATATACTCAAATGTAAAGCAGTGACTAGCTGTAACCGTGTTCTACTAATTATTCAGTTAATTGCACCTATTATGGATTACTTTACCTGAGAAACAGTCAGTTTTTTATTACTATAATTTAGTGTGCTGGTGCAGTGATCACTTTATAATGTATTTGTTTAATAAATGCTTAGCTCTTCCCGTAGTCGTTATATGAGACTGTAAAATTTTTACAGTTAAAATGCTTGTGCTGAGTACGTATTTTATGATTTCCCTTAGTTTATGTTTTGAAGTATATACGATAGATGTATCTTCTTAAAAATGAATGGGAATTTGCAATATTTTTGGAGCGATACAATAAGTTATCACATTTACACAAGTTTAGGAAATAAAAAAAAAATATTTAAAAGCAAATAGTCTTTAGAAAAATTAAATTTACACCGTTTTCATAATTCTTAAAGTAACAAGGACAATACCTTAGCTGTGGTATATTCTCCGATACATTTCACCAATAACAGATTTAACAAAATATAAACATAAAACCCCACCTGTCTACGAATTACAAATTCTCTCTTGACTCCCCCTCTCCAAGCACATATTCAAGAAGCTAGCCCTCCTCACCTGCCCTACAACACAAAAGCTCAACTGTGAGCTAGGAGCTTTAGCTGTCCAATAGGATTATTTCCCTGGAACTCCCCAAGGAGTAGATTAATATATCTTGGACCTGTTTGAAGTCTGGAACATTATTCATCTAGACAACATGGATATATTATTTAAGTTATTATTTACACTATGTACTCTTTTACCTAAAGATAAACGAAAGACAATGAGGTAGTGCAAAATATATATCATATTAGCATGTGTTGTTAAGACGTTATTGCGTTATGACTAAAAGTGGGTCTGTTATAGTGAAGTTGTATGGAAATTGGAAACAAGAAATATGTGCAGGACTGAAATTAATCAAAGTAAAATAATATATATGAAACTGGCTACAGGGACAATGAGCACGAGTGTTTGAAGATAGAAGAAAAGATATATGAAAGTGTGACATTTTAAAATATTTGAGGGTATGGATTACAAATTATAAGAGAGAGACATTAAATACTTGCTGGTAAATCATAATAGAATATAACCTCAATGAATGTGTGCTTCAATGTGAGCATATTAAAATGAGTACAGTTATAGTTTAGTTCAAAACTCAAGCACCACCTCAATTATAGAAGTTTCAAAAGCTCTTGAACTCTGAATAGTTTTTTTGTCGCTTCGCTGTTTATGCCTTAACAAAGTTAATGTTAATTGTTTTGTATTATTAAGATTATATTAATAATCCATGAATAGATGCGTAAAGTAGTTAAAAATAGTATGTAGTGTAAATATAAGTTCAGTTTATTTACTACATATTTGGACTAATAGAAGAAAAACTATTGATTTATAAAGGAAATGTTAGGTATATTTAATAGAAATATACTGTTCCATCTCCCTAATGATAGAATGTCCGAGAGATATTATATTCAAATCCACGAAAATGATAAATTTTATATATGTACGTATAACGTATATTCCAAAATCCAAAATATAAATAAATCCAAATTCCAAAATATATAATTATTATATGGCGTTGACATTGGATTTTCAATTTTCTTTTTTTTATTCAACATTTCTGAGTCCAGTGGTTTGTTTGTTTAATACTTTTGTTTCCTTAATAATCTCATATTACATTATGTTTCCAAACTGATAATGTCTTTTCCGTTTTAATAAGGATGACAAAAGTGTAGTTAAAAAGTTATCACCTTGTTGCTGTTCTCGATGATATACATTGTCATAGATATGAGAGAATCTATGATATCTGTCTATATCAGACAGGTCATCTAGACAAATATAATACCTTTGTATAGAAATATTGAGTATCCATAGCGAGCACATTAACCAATCAGGAAGCAGTAGAAATTGAAAAAGACTGAAAGGTAAATCTAGATCACTGTGAACCGATGTTTGCAATATTTGGTAATCTTCACTAGGGGATCGAGCGTGTTTATCACGACATCTTTTGTGAGAAACTGAAAATAATCTGTTCCTGCTGGTTTATGCATCAGTTTCTCTTGCTTTGGATCATATCATTATTTAATAATCGTATATATTTTGTAGAGAGTTTAGTATCTGATATGATTATGTAAAAATATAAGCTTGGAGTAACCCTTAGAAATATTTTCTAAAGCTTGCTCCTCATATTCATTTAGCAAAATCTATGTTTTATGCAGGCGGTACATCTCTGCTGTTCAGAAATCCTTAGTATATTGTACAGAATATAGTTTCGAGTCAGTTCTAAGCTATTCTTTTTCCACAATTTTTGCGGTAAATCCCTAAAGTCAAGTTTATTTTAACACGGTTATGAAGATAGGTATGGCTATTGAAGCTGTTATTCCAGATTGTGCACTGTGCGTAAGACTGTTGATAAATAAATGCATTAGATTGTTAAACAAACGGCAGACAACAGATGTGGTTTATTCGTAATCGGTAATCCAAGACTTGTTTCCATAGTGACGGAACGCTATTTCTACGCTATACTTTGGCACGTTTTATGGCTTTTTCCGTATACGGAAGATAATGATGCAATCTTTAAGACCTGCGCGCTAACCTCTATTCCTATGTCGAATTGCGTGTGGTTTGTTGTATCTAAATATTTTTTACAATGACAGTAGGATGAATTTAAATGAGATCACAATTTTGTGTTTTTTGTTTGTTATGCCTTGTTTTCTGTGAAATGAAAAATACCTTATGTTATGTTTTATACGTATTTATTGGCAAAATATATCTTTTTATAGGTTTCAAAAAATAAACTAAAAAATCCTTTACATTCAATAATAACTAAAGTTCGTAAATCCTAAAGTTCAAAAGATATTTATGGAAAGTATCGTTAGTTAACTATTGGGAAATGTAGAAGTTTACTTCCAGCCCTGTGAAGGTTAAATGTTGGCTATCAGTCAACCAGCAAGTTGAACTGAAATAAACTGTTTCACGCAATTCTTATTTTTTTTTAATAAAAGAGTTGAATTTTTCCTCAGAGTAGTTTGAAGTGAAAGCGAGTTTATCAAATTGTAGGAAAGTTTGTCCATTAAGTCCAAAGTAACAGTTTTCGCCTTGATTGGGGTCTATAAAGTTGGTGTTTCTATATTACTTAGCAAACTTCGGTAATTAAAAGTGGCTTGCTAATCCGGAAATATAAACCAAGGGATGGTTGATGTTTCGATCTCCTAGATGTAGAAAGGATAGAAATCTATCTCTTTCTTAAATATTGGTACAAAACATTAGGTAAAGAGTAGTTATTACGTACCTAGTGTTAGGACTTTACTATGCAATTTTGTTTTATTGCCTTTTAGACGCTTTGAAGTTCGGCACAAGTGTAATTTAAGTGGTGGACTGAACTCACCTGGTTTACACTACATTCATAAATTTCCTAAAAGTAATACTTTAACAAATTATAAAATATTGATAGGAATAAATAATTTATTAATTTTATTTTAAGAGATAAATGAAAATAGAAGCTTTACAATCTGATGTAATTTCAACTCATATGTAGTATGTTTGAAATTTTAGATAAGTCCATACAGATATCTTTTGATCATTTAATCACTGTGCATAGTTAAATACATGGATAGTTCACACTTTATATAATTTAATCTTTTTATTTTATAAAATTTTACTAGCATTTATTATTGAGTATTCTTGATGACTAGCATTATTGAAGAAAACTAACAGTCTAATTGTTATACTGTGTTATATATATATATATATAAGTAGATATGAATATGGCGGTTCTGGCGCACTTTTGGGACAGTCAGAAAATCAATGTAAAATACTGTCCATTGAACAATAAACAAATCTAAGAAATCTAACAGGAAAGCACGAATGTTAAATAACCGAATCTTTAGCTGTTTTACTGTTCAATGTTTGCTTCTACATTTATAAGCTGTTTTAATGAAAAAATCCAGAAATCTTAATAAAAAATCTTTATTCTACAAAGTTAATTGTAACACAGTCTTTATCTTTAATAGTCTTCTTTCCAGTAACAATCAAGTGTAATTTTTCATTTTTGTTTAATTCTTTAATCTTTTTTTCATCCAAAACAGTCAAAAATCTGTTCGGCAAGTGTACTTTACAATCTTCCAACTCGGCAATTATTGTCATCCCGAACTTATCTTTCATTTTCTCCAAATTCAAGATTCTATATCTCTTTTTTTCTTCCAATTCCACTAATTTCTTATATTCTTTGAATCTTAGTTCACCAACCTTATTCAACTCTTGTAACAGCGCCGCCATTTATTATAGAAAAATCTTTTAACTAAAAGATTTTTCTATAATAAATAGAACAATCTGAAAACATTTGACCAGAAATTGTGCTGATTTGTGTCAAAAATCACTACTTCTCAAAATTTAATTTTACAAATTTTTGCTCTTTAAATATGGAGCGGAAAAAGATAGAGTGCCCATACTGCAAAAAAGATGTTTTTGAACATCACTATACTCGGCATTATAATTCGAAGAATCATCTGAAAAATAAAGATATTTATGAAAAAGAACTAAATTATTTGAGGACTTGGGCTAAAGAGAATCAAATCGATGGTCACGAAAAGATGTACAATATAGAAAAATTGCGTGAATTAAAGAAAAGCTTTAAGGAAGATAAAAAAGATCTCAATCTATTTAATGATGAAAAAATTCAATCAATCGCTGAAAAATTGTCCTTAGAAACAAACGATAAAACTAAGTCTGAAATGATCGAAGAAATTGATAAAACTCTTAACGAAAAACCTAAAAATATCATTGATGTAGAAGTTTTATCCTCAATACACGGTCTTTTCAAGCAATACATTTTAACGAATTTAAACGATAAGTTCATGTCAATTTACAAATATCTATCAATTATGAGGCCAGAGATTAAAAGTTTAATAGAAAAATTTCAAGAAACCGTTAAAAATATGAAAGGTTATTTATCTTTAGAATACGAATACGAACGAACTTTAGTGAACGGTGAAACACAAACGTGTCCAATGTACTTTACTATAAAATCAGACGAAATATTTGACGTAAACGACTTTATTACTAAGCAATTTAATAAATTAACACATCGAGAACAGACAAATCATCCAAATAAGGGTTCTGGATGGACATTTAAAAGCTGCAAACAACTAGTTTTGAGCCTTAACAAACACGAAATGATGAACGCAGGATCATATATCGATTTGCCAAAGAAAATCAAAGATAAAAAAGCTTGTATAAATATCAAAAATAAAGATGATTATTGCTTTATTTATTCTATCCGATGTGCTATTGAAAAACCCGAAAGAGACTGCGAAAGATCAAAACAATATGAAAAATTTGTAAATGACGAGATATTTTCAGGTTTCGAGTATCCAATGTCTTTAAAAGATATACAATTATTTGAGAAACGCAGCTCCAATTCCAAGTACAAATATCCAAAAATGTCTATAAATATCTATACTTATGACGAAAAACTCAACATTGTTCCATTACAAATTTCCGAAGTTAATAATGCCGAGTTAGAAATCGATTTATTGTATGTTAAACAAGAAGACAAATCTCATTATGTGTTGATAACAGATTTAAATAGATTAGTGAGTTCTCAGTTATCTAAACACGAACATAAAAAATTGCTATGTAGAAGATGTTTAAGCCATTTCTACAAATCTGGAGATTTAGCAGATCATTTAGAAATTTGCAAGCAACATGAAGTTTGTAAACCAATTATGCCATTTCCAGGTCAAACAACAACATTTACTAATTATCAAAAGAAATTTTCTCATCCTTACGTTATTTATATGGATTTTGAGAGCATATTAGAAAAAATTCCGACATGCAAGAACAATCCACAAAGATCGACTAAAACCAAGATTCAGAAGCATATTCCTTATGGTTTTACTCTATATTTAGTGTCAAATGTGACCAATCGCATGTACAAACCTATATGTTATAGAGCAAAAAATGAAGACGATTTGCCTAATGTTCCTGCAAAATTGTTTGAAGAACTTAATAAATTATCGAAATACATAGCTAAAAAGTATAATTCTAAGAATAAAATACCTATGAAATTGACCGAAGAAGAAGAATTAGCGTACCAAAATTCTAGTCTTTGCCACATTTGTGAAGAAATATCGTATCAAGATACAGAAAAAACTTTAGGTTTTATGCCAGATGATTGGTACGATGATACGTACAAGAAATGTAGAGATCATTGTCATTTGACTGGAAAGTTTCGAGGAGCAGCTCATAGAATTTGTAATCTAAATTTGAAATTTCCTCAGAATATTCCCGTTTTCTGTCACAATATGTCAAATTACGATACTCATTTGTACATAAAAGAATTGGCTAAGCAATATGGAAATGTTGATTTGATCGCAAACACCGATGAAAAATATATAAATTATTCTGTAAATTCTGGATACGGGTATGAGTTTGATGGTGACAAACCTAGAAAGTTCATAAAATTCTCTTTCGTGGACACATTTAGATTCATGGCCTCGTCTATTGAAAAATTAGCGAAAAATCTAAAGAAAGAAGACTTCAAACATACAAATCATTTTATACAGGATGGAAGAATATTGAATGAAATTCTAAAAAGACAGCCAAATGACGAAGAAGAAATCTTTAAAATTCTATCTGGAAAAGGCATATTTCCCTATGAATTTATCGACAGTATTGAAAAACTTGATTACACAGAAGAATTGAGAATTCAAGATTTCTATTCACTTTTGACAGATGAGAGCATATCTGAGAAAGATTTTCAACACTACTTAAATGTTTGGAACAAATTAAAAGAGAAAAATCTAGGAAATTACTCTGATCTCTATAACATTCAAGATGTTCTATTGCTCGCTGATATCTTTGAAAATTTTAGGAATATTTGTTTGAATTGCTATAAGCTTGATCCAGCACACTATCTGACTGCTCCTAGTCTTGCTTGGGATGCTATGTTAAAATTAACGAAAATTGAGCTTCAGCTAATTAACGATTATAACATGTATTTAATGATTGAAAAAGGTATTCGCGGAGGCATTTCTCAATGTATTAAACGATATGTTAAAGCAAATAACAAATATTTGAAAGATTTCGATAAGACAAAACCAGAAAGCTATCTGTTGTACGTCGATGCAAACAACCTTTATGGGTATGGTCTTATGCAAAAACTGCCGTTTAGTGATATCAAGTGGATGGATCCTAAAACGTATACAAAAGAAGAGTGGCAAGAAACAATTTTAGAACTCACTGGCGACGAAGATTATGGCTATATTCTCGAAGTCGATCTTGGATATCCAACAAATTTACACGAACATCACAAGGATTTACCTCTTGCTCCAGAACATTTTAAAAACAAACTTTGCACAACTCTACTGGATAAAACTGAATACGTTGTTCATTCGAGAAATTTGAAGTTCTATTTGGAACAAGGTATGATTTTGAAACATGTGAATAGAGTTATTGCATTCGATCAGAAGCCTTTTATGAAAGAGTACATTGATTTTAACACAAACATGAGAACCAAAGCTACAAGCGACTTTGAGAAGGACTTTTACAAGTTAATGAACAACTCTGTTTTTGGAAAAAGTATGGAAAATGTGCGAAACAGATGTGATATTAAGCTTGGAAATGAAGAATTTTCAATGAAACAAGCTAAGAAAACAAATTTCAAATGCTTTAACATCTTTGACGACAACTGTATAGCGAGTCACATGTACAAACAAAAGGTTAAATTTAACAAACCGATTTACATAGGATTTTCAGTTCTCGACCTCTTAAAATTGCTAATGTACGAGTTTTATTACAACAAATTAAAGAAGTTTGATCCAGATTTGAATCTGTGTTACATGGATACAGACAGTTATTTTCTAGAATTGAAACGAGATCCTTTTAAAATTATTAAAGAAAATATAGATGACTTTGATACAAGTGATTATCCAAAAGATCACGAATGTTTCACTACTAAAAATAAGAAGGTAATAGGGAAATTCAAAGATGAGTTAAATAGCGAAGTTTTAGAAGAATTTTGTGGTTTAAGGTCTAAGATGTACTCGTACAAATATCTAGATAAAAACCCAGTTAGGTGTAAAGGAATTAAGAGAAGCGTTGTAAATAAAACAATAAATATCGAAAACTTGAAGAGATGTTTGTTCGAAGATAAAGAAGAATTTAGGGAGATGACAGTCATCAAAAGTTATAAACATGAGTTGTACACTGTTACCATAAACAAGCTGGCACTGAACGCTAAAGATGATAAGAGAATTGTCCTAGAAAATAAGATCGATACAGTACCGTATGGCTATAAAAATGAAGCAAAATCTGATATATTAGACGAATTAAATAAACTTGGAAACTTTGATATGTAAATGGAAGATGATTTAATTCACTGTCACAAGTGTAAAAAGAAAACGAAAAATATAGATTCAAAAATCGTTCAAACTCAAAATGGATTGTATAGAATTGCAGCAAAATGTTCAAAATGTAAGACAAATAAGAGTAAATTTATAAAGAATCCTTATGAAAAACAAGTAAAGAAAGAATCTAAGAATAAGGAAGAAATCGAGATTGAAGCTATAGAAATTCATGCACCAGTACGAAAAAAGTTTAAAAAGAGAAAAATTAATAACATTAGGAATTGACGATTTATGGGCAGCAGATTTAGTTATAATGTCTAACTATTCAGATCAAAATGATGGATTTAAGTATATGTTAAATGTTATTGATACTTTCTCAAAATATGCTTGGTCAAGAGCTATCAAAAGAAAAAACGGCAAGGATATTTCAAAAGCTTTCGAAGATATAGTAAAAGATGCCATAAGGATCAATCACAAACCTCCTAACCTACTTCATACAGATAAGGGTTTAGAGTTTAAAAATAAAGAATTTAACGATGTTTTGAGGAAATACAACATTAAGATTTATCATACTGAAAACGAAGAGAAATCAAGTATTGTAGAGAGATATAACAGAACTCAAAATGAAAGAATGAAGGTTCTTTTTGAGATTAATAAAAACTTTAAATGGATCGATATTCTTCAAGAAAATCGTAAAGAAATATAACGATACTGTTCATAGCACAATCAAAATGAAGCCTAAAGACGTAGATAAAGATGCAGAAAAAGAGTTATTAGAGTCGGTTTTCAAGTATGTTCCACCTGAAATTCACACGAAAACTAAATTTAAAGTCAATGATCATGTAAGAATTGTTAGTAAAAAACAAACATTTTCGAACAAATATAAGAACAATTGGTCAAGAGAAATCTTTGTGATTTATCAAATTAATAACACAGATCCTGTAACTTATAGTATAAAAGATTTAAATAATGAAGAAATAACCGGAAAGTTTTATGAATATGAATTGAAGAAGTCAAAACTGTAATATAAATTTTCTATATATAAATGACGCATCAAAAGAAATGTACAAAGTGCAAAGAATTTAAAGATTTAAATGAATTTTATAAAGATAAAAATAGGAAAGATGGAATGCATTATAATTGCAAAGATTGTGAAAGGGAATATCATAAAGAATTATATGATAAAATAGAAAAACTAACTTTGGAAGATAAAGAATGTCTTAAATGTAAAAGAAAACTAAAAAAATTTCAGAGTTTAATAGTGATCACTATAGTAGAGATAAGAAAGACTCATATTGTAAAGATTGTGTAAAGAAGAATCACCATAGATTATATTATTAAGATACTCAATGTGAATGTGGAAGAACTATAAAATGGTTAAATAATTATCAAAAACATTTACAAACAAAATATCATAATTCAAGAGTTTAACATTTTCATCGTGTAATAATTTTTTCTATATAAATGGAGTCTCAAAAGAAATGTACAAAGTGTCAAGAAGAGAATAGAAAAGACTGTTATTGTAAGGAATTATACGATAAAATGAACAAATTAACTTTAGAAGAGAAAAAGTGTTACTTTTGTAAAGAAATTAAAAATATTTCTGAATTTAATAACTGGCAGTATAGTAAAGATAGAAAAGATGCTTTTTGCAAAGATTGTGCTAAAAAAATTTTTAGCGAAAGTTATAAAAACGAAATGCCTTGTGAATATGAAAAAAGAATTCTACAATGGTTACCTAGTTATGCTAAACATTTACAAACAAAATATAATAAATCGAGAGTTTTTAGTAAAATTTAGAAACATTTTCATCGTGTAATTTAGATATTCTATAAATCAGTCGAGATTCTGCCATATTTGTAGTAAAATGATTTCCGTTGTATAAAATATTCAAAGATTCTTTCATTTGGTTATACAGATTGATAGAATTTGGTTCGTCATCAATGAACAAAATCTCTAATTCAGGATAATTTATTTTTAGATGTTTTAATCGGTTTGGTATTTCTCGTTTCTGAGCTCTGATAACATAATAAGGCCATTCCCACATGTGATTCTTCTTAATTAATACAAAAACATGGTGTTTTTTCTTATCAAAATCTTTACATACCATATCTCTCTTCATTAATTCCATTCGCAATTCTTGATTCTCTATTTTCAATGATTTCATTTCATCTTTAATTTGTAACTGTTTTATTTCATCTTTTAACTGCTTATTTTCGTTTTCAAGTTTGTACTCGCCATATTTTCTAATACTCGGTAAAACTTCTTCTAAAAACCCAATTTTTGAAACGTTTCTGCAATCTTCATTTTAGATTTCAGTATTAAAGAATATATGCCTGGTTCATTGATGAAAATAGTGTCTGGATGTAATTTTTGTAAGAGTCGCGATTCGATACCCTTGTCAGAATCTATGTTTTCAAAGCTTTTTTTGTATTTTTCTTTAACATGATCTATGATAGCTTGTCTCGTATTTTTAAATTCCAATATTTCTGCAACATCTTTAGCCTTAAACCAAAATTCATTATTTTCGTCAACAATTGTAAAGATATGTTTGCTTTTAAATCTAAGTTGATTATTGAGTAGGTCCTACAACTGACTCCATTTAGATAGAAAAGAAATTTAACTAGTAATTTTTATTTCAGTATAAAGTCCAGATTCATTGATAAAAACAGGGTCAGGATGAAGATTGTTAAGGGGCCATTCGAATAGCCCCTTGTTTTTTAAGTAAAAATATTGAATTTTGTCATCATCATCAACTCATTTTTATTCCTTTTTCAATCTTAAATATATTGTTGTTTTACTCTCATTATTTAATAAATTTCCCTCAGAGTCTTGAATAGTCAGAACGATTTTTTGAATTCTTTTAATATTTTTTCTAATTGGAATATAATCGATTTCATTCGGTTTTTCACTGATTTTTGATCCATAAGCAACATTTGGGAAAAAAGTGTACAAAATTTCAGATTCTTTGTGTAAGTGTTCGGTATGATTTTCAAAACTAGGTTCAACGAGATTGCAGTGCACTTCAATTACATCGAACGGTCTAAATTTTGGCGTTTTATTTCCTAAATATACCTGATTTGGCTCAATAGTTTCTTGAACAAACCCTAATAAATCTACAATAATTGCTGAAAACATTATTCTTACTGGTGATTTTATTTGAATTTTATTAGAGAGATAATTTTTTTGCATTTCAAACTTGTTTTCGTCAAAGTTTAAAGATTTATCTGATTGTTTGAATGTTTTCAGATAATTTTTAAGGGAATTTTTTATTTGATCGAAGGTATAATATCCTTTGTTTAAAACCATAATATTTTGTTATGTTCTTCTCACTAAATCCTATACAATAAGGAGAACTTTCACTAATATTTATTACAAAAATTGTCAGAATAAAAACCGCTTAAACCGATAAAATAATTTGATTCTTCCTCTAAGTGTATAGGATGTTCCAAGTTTAAAAAACTAATTTAGAGCTTTCTGAAGTCAACTTGAACAGCTTCATTTTCGCAAGCGTTGCTTCAAGATGAAAATCTTCTATTTAAATGGAGAAATTTTTAAAGCAAAAAGATCAGATAAAACTTCAAACGTTTGAAGAAAATAAGAAAGATCAACCAATCAGATTGTTAATTGTTGGTTCAAGTGGATGTGGAAAAACAACTTTATTATTGAATTTTATCTACAATAGGTTGATTCCTTATTCCAATTTGTATGTTTTTTAGTAAATCTTTAGAACAAGACGCCTATAAAAAATTACAAGAAAGATTTGAAAATATTGAGAAGAACTTAAGTAAGAAAATATCATATTTTTATAATGCTTCCGAGGACATAGTTCCGTTAAGCGAATGTAAACCGAATTCTTTAATCGTTTTTGATGATTGTATTTTTGGAAAATCAAGACGTTATCAAGGAATATTTCGTAATGTCTCGTCACAAAAATATCTCTTGTATCTATCTTTCTCAATGCTTTTCAAAGGTTGATAAACAAGTTATAAGAAATAATTTGAATATGTTGTGTGTTTTTAAGCAAGACGATCACTATTCGAGAAAAATTTACAACAATTATGTGGGATCTGATATGAGTTTTAACCACTTTAATGAATTATGTGATAAAATTTGGAAAGAAGACTACGGATTTTTAACTATTAATCTAACTTTGAAGCCTAAAAATGGTAAATATTTGAATAAATTTTCCAATATAAACGTGTGATAATCTAGTTGTTTTCATGTTTTTACGTTCACGTTTACGTTTCGTGTTCTCGTTTTTACGTTCCACGTTCACGTTCCACGTTCACGTTCATGTTTCACGTTCATGTTTCACGTTCATGTTTCACGTTCGTGTTTACGTTTCACGTTCCACGTTCACGTTTACGTTTCACGTTCGTGTTTCACGTTCGTGTTTCACGTTCATGTTTCACGTTCGTGTTTCACGTTCCACGTTCACGTTTTACGTTGCGTGTTCACGTTTCCAAGTTCCACGTTTACGTTTCAAAATTTTTCCTAAATAAATGGCGAACGTAACTTCTGAAGAAGCGAAAAAACTTGATCAAATAGAAAAGAAATTAATCAAAGAATTTAAAGAACAGATTCGAATTGATGAAAAAGAACAAGAATTTATTCAAAAAATTAATCAACCTGTAACATCTGCAATAAAAAATGTTGAGGGCAAAATTGAAAATGTTTTAAGCGATAATCAAAATTTGATGAATTTGGTTCCAGTTGTACGACAATTTGCTGATATTTCGATACCAGAATCTGAGTTTGAATTGCCAAAATTACCATCTTCAACACCATTTAGACCTCGAATCATTGAAGACTCTACCATAGTTGAACCAATAAGTCCTGGAACAACGGATATAATAATTGGTGAAATTGGTAAAAAATTTCTTCCTAGAGCAAAGGATGATAAATTTGGTTTGTATTGGGACAGAAAAAAGAAAAGTTTTATGATTGGAAATTTGCCCGTGAATTTTGAGCATAATGATATCATTATTAATGAAAAAAAAAAAACATATGAAGGAACTCAAGGTTTATGGAGATTATTAACAGGCACTGATGTTCCAAAAAGACGGTTTATATTCTGAAGAAGACTTGAAAAAGTATACTGAAATATTATGGAAATCTGATTCAATTTACAAAAATAATGATCCATCAACTAAGAAACCAAAGTCAAGTAAAGGTTAGGTAAAAAATATCTCAATTTGATTAAACCAATTTGGGAAAAAAGAATCGAAGGATCAGGTGTGAGAAAATACAGTGATAATAAGATTGAATACAGATATATCGACGATTTGACAAAACTCGATGGAATTATTAATTATATTTATGCTCAAGAGAAGGCTGGAAACAACAATTTTTTGAACGAAAAGAAAGCGATTAAAGATTTTATTTCGAACAAACTTGATGAAATGATTGAAAAACCTGATGGAATTAAATATTTTAAAACGAGTTTTGCCGGCAATAAGTTCATCTATGATTGAGGGTAGCGGACTTTTGAATGATTTTATCAACAATTTACCTTTTGAATTACACGTACCAACTTATCAGTATCTGGGGCCTGGCACAAAACTCGAAAAAAGACTAAAAAGAGGAGATCCTGGTATAAATAAATTAGATCAAGCTGCTATGGAACACGATATTTTTTATGCAAAACATAGAGACACAAATTCCAGACATATCGCAGATAAAGTTTTGCAAGATAAGGCAATGGATAGATTTTTATCAAAAGATGCTAGTTTAGGTGAAAGATTTGTTGCGCTTCCAACAGCTGGAGCAATGTTTTTGAAGAGAAAACTAGGAATGGGAATCGAAGAGAACTTGAAATTTTAACTATATAAATGGAGGTGAATGTAAATTTCAGCAAAAATCAGAAAGAAAAAATAAAATCCGCTTTTAAGAAGAAAATACCCGTTAGTATTCAATTTAAAATAGATCAACTAAAAAATGGCGAAGATAAGATATTTTTAACAAATAGACAATACAATAAACTCGAAAAACATAAGAAAAACAATAAAGGAACCAGAATAGAATTTTCTTATAATCAGTTGAAAGAACTTAAAAATGGTGGACTTTTGAAAGATTTATTAGATTTTGGAGAAAATATTCCAGTTGTTAAAAATGTTGTTCCTTATGTTCGTAAAGCTGCTCCAATCGTTAAAAAAGATGTGATTCCTATTGTTCGAAACATTTTAAATTGGTTAGATAAAGAGTTGGAAGATGTTACAGGATCTGGATTAGATGAAAAAACTTTGAATTACGTGAAATCAAACATTGAAAAAAAAATTTAAACCTTTAACATTCGGGGAATTGGAAGAAATCTGCAAAAATATTAAACATTTTAGAGGAATCTTCATGAGAGATACATTACCTGAAAAAGTTAAGAAATTTGAATGTGGAATTGTGAATTTAGACTCGATTATGGGAAGTGGAACGCATTGGGTTTGTTATTATAAAAATGATAAGAATGCATGTTATTTTGATTCGTATGGAAGAATTGAGGACAAACCACCTATAGAATTGATCAAATATTTGAAAAAATCAAGCGTCTACTACAATGATTCTCAGATTCAAGACTATAAAGATCCCCCAATTTGTGGTCATTTATGTGTTTTTGTTTTGAATGAACTGAGTAATGGTAAAGATTTTAAAGAAGTTGTTAACAAATTATTGCTTAATAAAATATGGATTCACAAAATATTTTTTTTGACGTATTTGGAACACAAATTATTCAAAATGTAGATAATAGTTTGAATTATGATAGTTTGAGAAATGAGTTTGATAACAAGTTAGAAAATGTATTACAAAACCTTCCAGATTCAGATATGTTTGCTGTCGAGATTGAAGATTTTAAAGCAGAATATGATAACAAACTTGCAAATTTCATGAGTTCAAATGAAGTTGCTGATAAAATAAAAACATTGGAAAAAGAAGTTGATGATGGTGTAAAAAAAAATTATTTACCAATTTAATGTCTCACATCGAAAAAGCTGATGAAATTACTGAAGCGATCAAAGTTGAAAAGAATTATGTTAGTTTGGCTAATAAGAAAAGAATTGTCGGTGTTCGACCTGGTATTGACAAACATGATGTTGTTGTTAAAGAACAAATTTTAAAACCTCTAAAATTATCAGAAAACATCGATATTGTTGATTTACATGATCCGAATGTTAAAAATGCCTTAGATTTTAAAGGAAAAAGAATTAGCAGTGTTAGTAAAGGAATTAATCCATTTGATGTTGTTGTAATGATTCAATTAGAAGATCATATTAAAATGTTTAATGAACTAAACAAAAATTACGAGAATCATAAACAGCATGTTAAAGATTTTACAACAGAAGTCTATGAAAAACTTGAAGCGAGAAGTAAAAGATCTATAGAAAATTGTGATGAAAAAATTTACAAATTTTGAGGAAAATTTCAATCTATATAAAGGCGACCTTTATGGAAAAATAACAAACTTTTTGGAAGATTTCGCTAAATTTCAAGAGGGTTTTAATGAGACCGATAGAAAAAAATGGTGAAGTTTTTAAAAGAGTAGTTACTAATCAATCTTTACTTCATGATAAATTAATTAAACTAGAAGAAAACTTTGGCGAAATTAATGAAAAAGTTATAAAAAATAAGCAGTCTTTTGATAAGTTTAGTTTAGATGCCACAAAAAACTTTTGAGAATATTGATCATAAACTCGTTGAATACAACGATTTATATCTCGATAAAGTAAATAAACTAGAAGAAAACTTTAATAAATTTAAAGAAGATGTTAATAAAACTTTTGAAAATATCGATAACAGATTTAATGGATTAGGCGGCTATGATGACTAATTTTCCTTATATAAATGGCGCTCATATATTGTGTGAGATGTAAAGAGAAAAACTGCCACAAACGATATAAAATACTATGCAAACATTAACGGAGTTAAAAGAATTTCGGGAAAATGTGCTGAATGTAACTCAAAAAAGAGCCAATTTATAAAAACTTGATTTTGAAATTTTTTCTTAATAAATAGAGATGGCGGGACATTACAGTGCTTTCGATCTTTTTATAATGCAACACGAAAGAGATTTGAAAAAAGAACATTGGGATGACATTTCTCAAAAATATGAATTATCCGAAGATATGATGAGATTATACGTAAACAAATTGAATTGGTATAACATTGCTAAATATCAAACTTTATCATCAGAGTTCATTCAAGAAAATATACATTATCAATTAAAAGATCATATGTCTGTTCTTTGTCTCTATCAACACTTGAGTATAAAGTTTTTGGATGAAAATAAAGATATAGTTGATTGGAATAATATTATTGATAGCGGTTACTATCCTGTGCAGATTTTATTGAAATATGTGGCCGAAATTGCAAAATTTAAGGAAGAGAATCCTGAATATGACGAAGTAGATCATTAAAAATGACTCTAATCTTTATAATTATTTTACTAAAATTTATATCTTTTCTTATAAAAACGTACATTAGATCGATGAAAAAAAGATATCTTTCTTATACATGATGTTTAAAATTTCTAAATTTTCTCTTATTAAATGGTGGACTACAGAAAGTATGCTAGTGATATTGAAAGGGCGGAGTTTAAAAATTTCTATCCAATTAGTAAACAACATTTGAATGAACCGAATAAAAGAACTGAGTTTAATATTGATTTTGGAGATAACTTTTGCTCGTCTAACTTCCAGTTTTATATTTTCTGGAACTTTAACAAAACAAGATGGTCAAGCATATCTTGGAACTGATAATGTTAGATTAATCGATAATTTTATACCGTTTTTATTTTCTAAGATTGAAGTAAGAAAACACAATAAATTGATAGAAGAAGTCGAAAACTGTGGCCAATTAAGCACAATTAAAGGAACTATTTCGTATTCAAAAAGTGATGTTATTTCTCAAACTTCTAATGGCTTTGAATCAGATTTTAAATTTGGTGTTTTTTTGAAGCAGCTGGAAATTTATCTCATTTTGGATTAGGATTTTTTGAAAATGTTACTATTCCGATCTATAAAGGAGGATTTTTATCTAAGTTTTATAAGAGCAGAAGACGATGATGTGATTCTGAAGACTGCAACTGGAAATGTTATGCCTGTTGATGGAAAAATAACAATTACAGATTTTTTTTATTAGAGTTCCAATGATTGATTATAAAACCACGAGTAAAATTAGGTTGATTGATGAAATTACAAAAAGTCAAAACATTATGTTTAATTTTCTAGATTGGCAATGTATTGAACAAAAAGGTATTTCCGGAACAACTTATTCGTTCGATATCACAAATATTTATAGAAATATCTTCAATCCCAAGTTCGTTATCATAGGTTTTCAAACAGATAGACAGAATAATCAAGAAAAAAATCCTTCAAAGTTTGATAGTTTGGATGTAAAAAATATCAGAGTAAAATTGAACGGTTCTTATTATCCAGGATGAATTACAAAATTTAAACATTTCCGGAGGTCTTTTCAGAATCATGTATCAGATGTATCAAGATTTTAAGAAAGTTTACTGTAATAATAAGGAAATGTATTACAATCCTAAAGAATTTTTAGCGAATAGACCTATTTATGTCATTGATACAACAAAGAGTTTGACAAATATTTCTGGTTCAAAGAACGATATAATTATCAATATGGATTTTCAAAAAGCTGTTACAAACGCGATTTGTTATGTTGTTGTTGTCTCTGAGAAATTTTAAGCCTATGATGTGATTAAGAACGATATTAGAGAAATTCAGTAGTTAATGATGTTCATATTATTCTCTTTCATTCCTTCTAATATTTCAAAAAATATACTCTTTCGCCACTGAAAAATCCCGATTTCTCCCGTAATAATCTTTATAATCGTACACATAATATCCTAAATAGTTGTACAATAGAATGAAATTATTTCTATTTATCTCTGTTGTAGAAATGTAAACACAAACATTTGCGCTGAAAATTTTATATCTCGGTAGACTTAGTTCCATAATCTCCATTTATAAAAAAATCTTTTTGTTTAAATGGAAGAGTATAATGCCAACTGTTACAAGTGTTCTAATAGAGGAGAAATTATCGATAAAAGATATTTAGTTTGTAGAGGTTGTAATTTAATTTTGTTAGAAAGACCTAAACCTAAGAAATTTCGAAATAAATTAACACATTTGAATAACCTGCTTACAAAATTGCAATATGGAGACAAGAAGCAAACAAAATTTGTTACAGAATTTAGAAAACAGAATAAAAATTTTTACTTATCTCTTGGAACCATTGACAAAATTATTTTCCTTTTCAAAGAATACATTAGGTTTGTAGGTATCGATACACACGTTTATTATGAAAAGATATTACCTGTATTTTTTCATTATCTGGATGTTGAATTTGTTTATGATTTTGAACCAGAAATCCTCGATGATTTTATAGTACATTTGGAGAAATTAAACGAAGAACCTCTTGAAAAGAATGCGGTTTTACTCACATTCTCCCCGACTTCTCGAGTGAAGGTTAGCGAATTTCATTTTTTCCGTCTTTAAATTTTTTCTATTTAAATGGAGTTCTTGAAGGAGTTAAAATGATATTGGAGAATGTAAGTTTAAAGAGTATAAGAAGTTAAATGAATTGGAAGAAAATAAGAAATACAAAATTTTGAATTTGGAGAAAATGAAAGATAAGTTCGGGATGACAATAATTGCCGAGTTGGAAGATTGTAAAGTACACTTGCCGAACAGATTTTTGACTGTTTTGGATGAAAAAAAGATTAAAGAATTAAACAAAAATGAAAAATTACACTTGATTGTTACTGGAAAGAAGACTATTAAAGATAAAGACTGTGTTACAATTAACTTTGTAGAATAAAGATTTTTTATTAAGATTTCTGGATTTTTTCATTAAAACAGCTTATAAATGTAGAAGCAAACATTGAACAGTAAAACAGCTAAAGATTCGGTTATTTAACATTCGTGCTTTCCTGTTAGATTTCTTAGATTTGTTTATTGTTCAATGGACAGTATTTTACATTGATTTTCTGACTGTCCCAAAAGTGCGCCAGAACCGCCATATTCATATCTACTTATATATATATATATATATATATATATATATATATATATATATATATATATACTATAGCTTCATTTATATATATATATATATATATATATATATATATATACTATAGCTTCATTTATATATATATATATATATATATATATATATATATATATATACATACTATAGCCTTATTGAATCATTAGATATACTGCAGACAGACGTGCAGCTACAACATGTAGTTACAGAAACATACTAATACACGTACTTAGAGTTACATTTATGAAGTTCCTTAAAAATGTGGGTTGTTCCATGAGGTTATGTTGAGTTAGAAGTGGTTGAAAGTATTGCGTATGATCTAGGCTTATCGACCATTGATTTATACGTTAATGATTAAAAAGTAAAATGTTAAGCAGTCTTTAGCACCTCCTATAATCACTAAAGTTAAATACCACATTATCCAAAACATTGTTATAAGCAGCTTATCATATCGTAGGGTACATTCGCTGTAGACTTGTACTACACAATCTGTTAAGTTTTTGTCTTCGGTTGTAATACATGAAAAATTTAAATTCTACTTATGAAATAGTTCTGTATATAGTTTACGAAGAGTTAGTGTACATTTATTACATTGGCAGATGTCAAAATGATCTTTACTTATACGCTATTTCTTTAAATATTTATTGTGATTTTCTGGTTATTACAATGATTACCCTTATGAAAAATATAAATATGTTCGCTAATACTAAAAACATATGTATATATATATATATATATATATACAGTAGTAGACAAAACTATGTGATGTGTAGGAATGAAGCTTTATGTAAAACTATCAATATCATCCAAATCGATGTTGCCTACATGTAAATGGATCTTAATGCAACATTTAAAGTTCATACAAAATTTGCAGATTTGTCCGTTTTCGGTATCTAGGTATGGTGCTGGAAGAGAGTCATAAATGAAATGTTTGCAGCCCCACGAGTGATAGACTTCGATAATGTTCAGGTGATGGTGTTTAAAGATAATAAGATTTTACCGATGTGCTCATACTAAGAAATAGGGCATAAGTTAAAAAAAAATTTGGTTGTCTCTAGATTGGTTAACGACCTTAAAAGCAAATATGGAGATAGAAGTATGTAGCGTTTATATTCATATATTAGATTATATTGTGCACAATTATTTTCTTAAGAGGGAATTAATTTAAGGCAATGCTTCTATATCTGCAATACTTATAACTTGAAATGACACAAACTCTATGATAAGAGTAAATGACCACTCTAATCTAAGCAACCCTTTTCTAGGGCTGCTTTTCTATCTGTTATTTAATTCTAATTATTAAGTTTATAAATTTATTTGTCAGCAAATTATAATGAAATCTATTAACAGCAATTACCTAAAATAAAAATCCTACCATCTCTTTTTCAAATACAATGGTGACATATCTATCTGCTCTATATTCATTTCATGTAAATTTCATAAATTATGCAATTTAATTTTTTAATTTTGTTGTATTTTAGTTTAACCATGCAATGAAGTTAAAAAAATGTTATAATAATTTGCGAGATCGAAGTAAATAATTGCATTGTTTATTAATTGAGTTGTTTTGTTAACTGTCTTGTGAAAGAGACATGCTTTGTCTGACATTATCACATGAAACATATTTTTCTACAACAGCTGTCAGTGTTGATGATACTTTGTGTATACAGTATACCATCCAACATCCATAATCTATTTTATAATATTATGTAACGCAAAGCTCTTGACAAAAGCATGTAATATACAACATTTTATATCTTAGCATACATGCATATTGCGTAATGTTTTTGTATTAAAATATGAAAAAAGTAAAAAGCTTCATCAAAGAAAGCTCAACACAATACGAAATGTCTCAAAGTATTGTTGAGGATAGTTGACGGTAGTTATTACCAAGTTGGGAGTCCAATTGTTTGTTAAATAGCAACTTTACGTAATGAAGGAAACTTCTAAGATTTTCACAGGCTACTAACTTTGAATAAATAAACAAAAATACGTCTCTTCTCTATGTGGATTAACGTATGAATTCGTATGTACCCTGATTTTTAAAATAGTAAATGATTTATATTTAAATGAAACGTAAAGCCTATTTTGTGTATGTATTTACATTGTAATTGAAAAATAGGCTTTTAAAAAACTACGCTAAATTCTTTTTTGTGTTTTATTAATCGGATCTAACTCAATTGTAGATAAATGGTTAATTAATATTACAGTTATTCGCTTTCCTAATGAATGTTCAAATCTAGATTGTAGGATTTGTATGACTAATAGAAAATATGTTCACTAACAGTAAGAAAAATCTCTAGAGTGGTGTACACTACTACGTGATGCTGCCTGTCAAGAGTTAAGGCTTCATGTAAAATCATCAGCATCATCCAAATCGATGCTGCTTATATAGAAATAGATGTTTATGCAACATTTAGATCCATAAAATATTTTGAGATCTGTGTGGTTTGTTATATCGTGTTGATAGGGACACACACATGACTTTTTTGTAGCCCCACAAGTGTTATACTTTGTTAATATACAGGCGATGGTGTTTGATGTTAAAAAGTTTGAGTGAAGTGTTTCTACTAAGAAGTAGGAAGAAAGTTAAAACAATATATTATGTCTAAATTGAATAACGACCTTAAATGTAAATGTGACGATAGAAATGTAATGGAAAGTTTATCTGAATGTAAACTTTACATTACATTCAGATATTATATTAGATGTTGCAGGATCACTTTCTTAAAAAGAAAGAATTCATGATAGGAAACGATAAGATGATAAGGCTCTGATATCAACAGGATTGAAAACTTGAAAGAAATATACTCTTAATCTATGGTAAAATATGGACCACTAGAACCTAAGCATTTCCTCCTGTTCCAGCGGTTTAAATCATGATAGTTATTAAATTGCTTTATCAGAAAATGGTAATGGAGTCCATAAAGAACTTGGATCTAGAATAAAAACCTACGATCTGTAATATAAATACATTACCGACCAGTATATTTGTTATATCGATACTTCAAGTTTGTTACAAAAATGGAATGTAATACTTTAAATTTGTTTTATTTTAGATTACATTTGTAATAAAGATAAAAATAGTTACATTAATGTGGGATTTTAAAGTGAATAATGGTATTGTTTATAAATTGAAGTGTTTCGTTACCTGTCTGCCACTGAAACATCTTTTCCTAAAACACCTGTCAGTATTAGTAGATCCTTTCCATATTCTGTGCAGTACTTTATCAAAATCCGTAATTAATTTTTTATCTCATAAAAGTGAAAGCTATACTGTGATATACATAATATTATATCTTAACATACATATTTCTTCATATTGCGTAATTCTTTTTTATTGAAATGTAAAAATGTGAGAAGAAACTTCATCAAAGGCAGCTCAACACAATACGAAATGTCTCAACGTGTTGTGGAGAAAAATTGATGGTAGTAATTTCTAAAGTTCGGAGTCCAAGTGCTTGTTAAATAAATTTACGTAATGAATGAAACTTAAAATATTCACAAGCTTTGAAAAAATAACCAAACAAATATTTATTCTCTATGTTGATTAACATAATAACAAATGTTTTTATATTTAGTCTACCATGATCTTGACTTTCAAAATATTACACGATTTATATGTAAATTAATTCACTTTACTATTCACAAAGTCAAAGAATATTGTACAATTTATTTTCCTTGTAAACACACACACACACACACACACACACACAACACACACACACACACATATATATATATATATATTATATTACAGGGTGGTTTTGAAAATTATTGTACACATTTTAAGATTGAATGAATAAATAAATAACCAATCAACGTAAAAACATGGACATTGTTTTTATTAAATAGCAAATTTAAAACAGTTTTATTACCAATGAAGGACAAAAAGATTACTGTTACTCATACTTTTACAAGGAAACTAAACTAATTCAACGTGCTCTCCGAGGTTTGCACGCAAAGTTTGTAGTCTAAATTCAACCTCACACCATGTGTTTCTGAGCATTGCTGGAGTTATGCTTCCAATAACCTCTCGAACTCTATTCTTGAGTTCCTCAATATCTTGAACTTTTTTTGGCGAAGACTCTGTCCTTGACATAGCCCCACAAAAAAAAGTCTAAGGGTGTAATGTCTGGGGAACGTGGAGGCCAAGGAGTTGGACCATCCCGTCCAATCCAACGACCAGGATACGTGTCATTTAGGTAGTCACGTACTATCTTACCCCAGTGTGGAGGGGCACCATCTTGCTGCCAGTAAACATTTGGTTGTCTATGCTCAATTTACGGTATTGCAAAAAGTTCAAGCATGTGAAGGTATACCTCTTTAGTGACTGTCGGTTCTGCGAAGAAAAATCATCACTTCATCTATAGCCAATGCACACCAAACGTTTATTTTCGGCTGTCTCTTTCTTGTTCTCGACCATTATGAGGATTTTCAGTACCCAAAATCCTACAATTGTGTCTATTCACGCTTCATCAGAAAAAATTACTTTTTTCAAGAAATTGCTTTCTCCAATGTTTATTGTTTGTTCTTCGAGGTCAATTAATCTAACAGTAAAATCGTAGCGTCGAGGTTTATCGATAGATGTAATAACTGAATTTTGTATGGATGGAGCTTAAGGTGTTTGTGCAAAATTTTTAAGACTGTTGATCGAGGTAATCCTAATTCCAAACTTGCACGCCGAGTAGACTTACCAGGGCTCCTCGTAAACAATTCTCTTACTTGATCAACAATAGCTTTAGAAACTGGAGGTCTACCAGCACCTTTTTCTATGTTGGACACTTCCCGTCTGTTTTAAACTGCCTATACCAGCGTTTTATAGAATTGTTACTCGGAGGATTGCGGCCATACTCTAAACGAAACCTTCTTTGAACAGTTATTACATATCTGCTTTCATGAAACCAAAGAACACACCTTGCTTTTTCTTGCACACTAGCCATTTTTGATACTGAGGTTAGTTTAGTGTTTGTTTTAGTCAACTGTAATTAACAGCTGGTGTGGAAAGATCCATTGTTGACCAGCTGACTATGTCACAACTCAAGTCCATTAAAAAGAATCATACCTTACACCCACAGTTTAAGTGACATTTTTTACTTTCTTTTGTATAACTACTTTTTTATAATTATTGTAATGTGTACAATTATTAATTTTCAGTCAGTATATAAAACTGTTTTAAAATTTAGAATTTAATAAAACAATTCCCATGTTTTTAAGTTGATTGGTTATTTATTTATTCAATCTTAAAATTTGTACAATAACTTATAATCACCCCGTATATCTTTAGGCTTTGTGATTCATTAGCGTTTGTTAATCAAAGTAAATTCAACATTTATTTGCACGGTTTAATTTAAAGTTATAATATGTCTATATCTATTCCAAATTTTCCAGCAAGAAATGTAAGTACATTGTATTGAACATTTTGGTTTGTTCAACACTAGAATCAAATTCTTTTTTTGATTATTAATAAGATTTAACGTATTTATACATAAAGAGGTTCAGTTATTATAGTTATTCAAATCCAGAAGCTTTTTCAAATCATGGTTGTAGAATATATCGCTGAGGACTGCTGAACAGTAAGTTAAGGCCAAGCAACCGACAGAATCTTTTAAAACAGGAAAATACTGTAGCTCTTCGTGTTATTTATAGATAGGCTTACATGTTTTGCTTAATAAGTCGTTTAAGAATCTAATTATAAATGCAAGTTTTAAAAAACGTAACATTTCCATAATTTCCATTCCAAACTAAAATTTACATACATAACATTTAATATAATAATTTAGCTGTTCTATTTAAAAAAGGTTTCCTGGTAAAAAACTAACTGTTTTTAATTTTTTGTTGATCAACCAACTACCTTTTTTCTACTTTGTAGGTCTTCAAAGAGATTATCTAAATGAGCTTAGAATTTAAAGAATATATTTTCCTAACTAAAAAATAGGCAGTATCGCTTTAAGCAGTTGAAAAGTAGAAACAAAGTTACATACAGTAAAAAAATGTTTATATCGTTGTCATGATGGAATCATAAAATTTATACTTTGAATTTATATTTATCCGAAAAGGTGTAAGTGAGATACATGAAAATTCATATATATTTTTAACCAGTATACCGTGGTTTATTTCCTGAAGAACATTCATGAAGAGCATAACCTGGTTTCTGAATATATAATTATTTATCTTCTATAAATTTGTAAATTGCACTATATATGTATAGATGTGAGTACAAATTAATAATTTTATTCTTACTTCTAGAGCCTTTAACTACGCTATGTAGGAATTGGAAATCCTTTTTCATTGACCTAAACGAACATAAGGTGTAAACTGACTTCATTCTACTTAGTCCAATAATTTAAATCAATATTTTTTCGCCATTTGAACTATATATTTTCAGTGTATATTACAAGTGTTTATTAATAGTAGAATCACTTTAAAATCTTCAACACTGAGTTTAGGCAATATGAACACTATATAAAGTTGTTTATTATGTTCAAAGTAGTTTCTTTGTAATGAACAAAGTACTTATAAATTTACAACTTATAATTTATGAACCATCATAAAATTAAAAAGCAAACCTAATTGAATATACTTTTGAATGTGTCCTAATTAAAGTCTCCCACATTTCAAGTATAATTATATTTAAAATTATATTGCCAATTATCATCCATGAAAATCTAAACTTTGAATAAGTTTAGATGAAACATCTAATAATTACCCTTAAAGTAGTTTTATATTAGGAATAATAAATTAAAATTCTTCCTTAGAACGTCATATGTTTGCTTTTGTTTTCTTGACTCAAAGTTGGAAGCCTGTAACGATCCTCAAAGTTTGTTTTCATTACGTAAAGTCGCCATATGACGAGGACATGGAACTCCAACTCAGGTAATTACTTTTATTAACTTTCCCAAAATTACATTTTTAAGACAATACATTTTGGGAGCTTAATCTCCTATAAAAATTCCGGCAGCAAATTGTAATTAAATATATCAAATAAAAATTGTAATACAAAGTTTTTAAACAGTTGCCTGTATTTTTACGTTATTAGTTGTCAAATACTTTACCAATCTACCCACAATAAGATACCTGTCATGCTACACTACGTATCGTATAACCGGCTTCGCTGACGTGCTTGTAAGATTGCGTAGCTCATTAAATTTGTAGCGTGTGTGGTAGCGCACAAGCCGTCTGACATTCTAAAAGGATTTGCGTTTAACCTTATAAGTAAGGTTCTTAATTAATCAAAAAACAACCATCTCCTAAGTTACAATTCAATTGAATCTTCCTGTCAAGAGTTGTTACACAAACGGGTGGACGAAACAGCGAACAGACAGGACAGACAAACAGACGGCTTTGGATCTTATGATCTCAAAATCGATAGGAGTACTTCTGCGATCAAGAAGAACATATGTGCAAAAATGTTAGTCTCGAGGACCTTCTAAAAAGAGTTCATACAACATACAGGCTGACAAAAAGACATGCATACAGACTTACTATCCTTTTATGTTATAACCTAAAACAATTACTCTTCGTTGAACCAAGAGGAATACAATTACTAAGTTAAAATCTCTAAGATATTTCTATCCAGAGTTATCACACACAAGGATAGACATTTAAAAAACAGATGAGGGTGAAAATTAAGATATTTTCAATAATACTAATTAATATATACATATTTTTTCATTCTCCCAACTAGCCTTTTGTGTCTTGGTAGTTTTAATTTAGTGATATTTATTAATTTGAATATTTTTTTTTTATTTTTTAATTGAATAGTGGACAACGACGCGATTTCAAAAATTCTTGGCCTGATTAGTAAAAAAAGATCAAGTATGAGTTCCTCAATAAGTTGGTTAATGAAGTTTTTAAATTAATATAAAAAACGCTTAGATTTTAAAAAACAAATGTTCATGGCATTACACAAAAATCTAATTGTAGCCAATCACAATCCTAGTGTTCATTTTCAATCAAAACAACTTAAAAATTTGGATTTTGGAAGCTTTCACTGCGAAAATATAAGAGCTATATTTAAAAGATTATTGAGTGATTTTAGGTTAAATTATATAAGCCGGAATTGAGATACATTTTTAAGATTCAAAAGGATTAAACACCTAGGTTTTTCATTGTTTCATATATATAGTATTATAAATAATCACACACGAATTTTACCAGCGAAATAGCCAACAATATGATTAAATTCTGTAACACATTAAATAATAAATATAACTCTTGTATTTGGGGTATTGGTATGTTAGTAAATCGTATGACAAAAAGTCTTGATAAAGGAGACATATTTTATAATGTAATCTGATGATATTTCGTACTTACTCAATAAACTTTTTGTGTTAATAGGAAACAATGACAATATTTAAATTATTAATCACTCCATGATTTTTTTATAGATAAAATGATAATTCGGGAACAAAGTACATCCTACATGACAAATAATTACTAAATTATTTGACAGCTGTTAATTAAATTATGTAAATTTTATAATGACTCAAAATAAAGGCTATAAATGACAAGGGATTAAAGATTATTTCTATGCAATGCAAATGCCTTTTGAACAAAGTTTTTATAAATATTGTAACTTGATTTAAAACTTTATAACTTGGGACGTTTCAACAAAGAGTTTAACAAAACATTCACAGTCTTAACTATTGTTTCAGGAAAATTTATGTTAGTAATTACCAAAGTTGGAGATCTAGTCCTCGTTAAATAGCAACTTTACATAATGAAGCAAACTTTGAGTATCGTCACAGTCCTGCCAACTTTGCCACGAAAAACAACACAAACATCTGGTTTCTGTCAAATAAGTTTTGTTCTATTCCTAACAAAAGTTACTATAAACAAAATTGTAATATTTATTATTTAAATTATAACATGGATTTTACTATAAATAAAACTTGTTATAAGTTTAATAATACATATCAAATTATTTAATTAATTATATATATTTGAGAGTTATATATTTTAATTTTTATGTTTAAGCATTACTAAGTTTATTTTAACATAAAAGAATCACTTTGGGCATATTGATAATCTTTCTATGCCCAGTTACCCTTTGGCTTCACGCTTTGTTGACACGTCAAAAATATTTTGAAACTTGTTTATTTTATAGCTGTTTGTAATTTACCCTGGTCTTCGAATTGTTCTGTGCTAAATTTGATTTTGTATCTTTCCCCGATGAAGAACATATTTAATACAAAACAAAGGTCCTAAAAATACTTATTATATTATGAAGCGTTTATTTTCGCAAGTTACAATTGATTTCTAGTCTAAGATATTTTTGATTCCGCAATTATGTTTGCTTTGAAAGAAACATATATACATGGTCAACCATAACACCTGGGCCACCCATTGTAACGATTAAAAAGTAAAGATAGAAACCCCGTTTCATCTATAACCCCTCCCTATTTTGTGACCAAATTTTATCAACATAACAATTTGCAACCCCCCTCCACAATTCTTTTAAGTAGTATTTTTAGTGGGTGGGGGGTGTTGTCTTTTGGACATTTAAAATTATAAATGTTGGGCGGTGTGGATCCTCATTTTAAAAGCCAATGAGAAATTTGTATTGTTTTAAATGTTACAGAGTGTAGATAAAATTAAAATACAGCTTATCAGTTTTTATTGTTACTTTACTGAACCAACTGGAAAACTCCAAATGTTTACCTGAAAATATTTGAAGACTTGCGCTTAAAATAATACCCTAGAAAGTTCCGTGATTTAAGTTAAAAAAATAACATAATAAACACATATTAATTTCTGTCTGTATACAGAATATCTTGAAAATAACTGACATAAATACACAAAATTTTGCATAAATTTTCTTTCTATATATCCAACACTAACTTTGATGGTGCAATCGATCAAGGGGTTGTAACAGAGCAGTAGTTTAATATTTTTACATTGCTCTTATTGGAAATATAATTGCAAAGAGAACAT
>NW_025778955.1:0-65392 GCF_021130785.1 Homalodisca vitripennis | reverse complement strand
CTACCATCTAAAATATATTTGTAGGTATTATTATACAACTTCTAAATTACAAGTATTTCAAAAGTGTAAAATGCGAACTTTATATTGGTGTAATTACAGTTCAGTGGGTGGAATTACAGGATATCAGAGGACAGACAGAGGGGAGTTGAGGCGACAAGTCCTTCATTACAGTTTAGCTGCCACTGGGAATGAAGTTGGCTCATTAAAAGTTATAGAACTAAACTAAGAACGATAACTTTTGCGTTGTCAGACACAAGTGGAGTTTGTAAGAAGACTCTTAAATGAATGAAATTTTGGTAAGTCCATTAATTATATCCATACTAAATTAAACAGTTCTGATTAAATAGACATTTGAAAGATAACGTTTGTAACACGAATCTTATACTATAATTGTTTATATTATTTCATTCACAAAATCTTTGATAAAATACCAATAAACTACTTTCCACTCTAATATTTAATTACAATATTTATCAGGTTTACAATTTTAATTGACAGAGAACTTGATAGATTTGGAAAAAAGGATTGTACATAATGGAGACACAGGTACAATTAACGTGACCTATTACATGTCAACGTTCCATTGATCTGTTTGCCCATTTGAATCCTTGTTTGCCTTACATCTCTCGTACCATCTGGTCAGACAAAACAACTTCACCGGGCCAGGATGTCGACATATTGTACAGTCCCGGCGCTCTGACTAAATATCACCTGTTCGTGTCGTAATAGTTTTGAATGTATCAGCATTCATATTATGAACACATGTGATTCCGTATCAGTAATTTACTATCGATGGTAAAACCGAAATTTATTTTTAAATCTCAAACAATACAAACAGTATAAACAATACTACCTAGATCTTGGTACACAAAACATGTAAATTGTGTATCGTTTTATAGCAAGAAACTTGCTTTCTACACGTTTACTGTAAGGATTTGCCTTATATTCGGCATTGTGACGTATTTTGTTATTATTTATTTAACAAAAATCTTACCAATACAAATAATTATAGGAGTACTTTTTTGTATCCGGTACGGTTTAGTTTGGGATGGAATATTCATCTGTTATGCTATTACAGAAGTGTGTCTCAGGAGTGCATTTCACCTCAAGAAATAATAAATGAATGTGTTATACATATTTGCTTACTAAAACATTTGAATTCATTTGAAGAAACGTAATTGTATATATTGACTGCGACCGATTTCTGAACCAAGAGATTCTGCACAAAGAGAAAACGATAGAAAACGAATTCAGAATTACAATTCTGACACTGAGGAACTCCCCACAAATAACTTTTTCCTTTGTCCCAAGAATACACAAGTCATAGCCACATGATTCATATTGGATTATAGTGATTTATTTATTCAGACACAGCACAATTAGTAGATTAGGGACACGCTCTACCATGGAGTGAAATCTCAATATGATGTTCCAAAAATCCCCTAGGACCGCTGGCAAGAATCAGTTGAAGACGGGAAGGTAAAGCGATAAGCTGTGGAAGGGACCGGAACTTACCGAGTGTCATCTAACAGATCCGGTGTGACGTGAGGACAGACACATGCACGAATGACTTGGCATATATTGCACCTTTGCTTAAAAGCTTTAAAATATCGCTCTTCCAAACGTACACAAAACAGTTTTTACAAATTTTAAAACATGTTTTAAGGTTAACAGAATTAATGCCCAACTTAATTTATGGTTTAAATTAGAGCTTTTCCGTCACCTTCACACACACAACTCGCTTGTCCCTAGAGTTTTGCTGATGGTGTTGAGAGAGTATATTTTCTCTTACACTGATATGTATAATTTATATATACTCAACTATAACATTATGTAATTCCGTGCATAACGAGACAAAAGAATATAATATGTATTATCATAAGGAATTCAATTATATACCGAAATATTGTTCATTATTTCATTGGTAACGTCAAGTAAGCAATTTGTGAAACAAACTTGCAAAATACTTGAGGTGTAGCCGTCAAATTAATGAAATTCTTGTGCTTCGAACGGTTTATATACAAGATTGAAATGTTCACGTTTTCAAAACATGAATTAACACAGCTATGTGGAGTTGCTGCGATGCAAGTCTACTAAATCACAATATTCATTTTCTTGTAATGAAAAATTTCCATTGTATAGCTCTACTCAAAATTTTCCTCAGCTTCGGCTGTAATAAAAAGTGTTAACAGGTGTTTTTATTTTAGAATATTATAAATAGTATATACTCAGCAATACTGCGTATGTCCCAACACCTTCTTCGTCTCTGTCCAAATCCTGCCAATTCCTCTATGTTTTGATTGTTTGTTATGAATGTTTAATGGTTGCTAAGATTTTCTGTTAGTCCTTACAATTCAATTTATTAAAGTAAGTAAATGATACCCTTATCAAAGCTAATCCACAGCGATCAGAATTCTCAAACTAGTTTAATAAGCCTTTACTGACGCTATACATGTTTAAACGATATATATATATATATATATATATATATTATATATTGGTGATTTACGTTTTTATTAGTGGTTATTTGAAAAATAATACCAATCTCTGAACAAAAGGAGAGACCGTTCCCCTGACTTATTCTGTCCGTCCTCATGGGCCACTGGCCTGTGCGAGGATCTTATCAAACAGAATAAAGGGGAGAAGTTGATACAGATCGAGGTTGCAAGGGTCACAGACAGGATTTGAACCTGCGCTATCTCTAACTCAGACCCAAAGTCCAACGACAGACCGCTCGGCCATCGGCACTTCCAAATATCGGCACTTCGTCTTATCTCGGTTGTCATAGCAGCAATATTCAATATGAACGCCCAACAAGCGTGGTATCTTTAATCCAAAATATGAACAGCGATACATTCTCTGATTTTAATTTTTATGTTAGGACCTATTGAAAACGTATTCACTATTGCTAGCCGTAATACCGGAGTCAATCAATTACAATGACTAATAAGAGCATGACTAATACCTGGCATGTGGTAAAGAATCTAAAATTTAAAATATGGGAAATAAAAGTAAATGCAACTTTAGTTTTAGAAATAAATATTTTGGGAAAGCCTGATTTTACGCAGTACTCATGAACTACAACTTTAGTTTCCCTGTCTAATTAGTGATAAAAACATTCATGAAACTTATTCCCTACATAATATTGTAAAGGCGATTACGTTTGGTATAATTCAACAACTTTTAATGAATGAAGTTGACTTTAACAGACAGCTGTAATGAAGAGGTTGTCTCCGTTTCTGTCCTCATCTTCACTCCGAATATTTTATCTAGTACTGTGTGCTACTCAAATGAAGTGAAATTAAAAATATCCAATTATTAGTAAATTATATTAACATATTTTCAAAGTTGTGGTAGTAAGTTTGCATTAGGAAAAAATATGTTTTAAATACGTTTTTCTTTTCATTGTGGTTTTCGGACTGTGCAAATTACAAAATATTGTTCTTGAATATAAATGATTGTTATCGTTACTCTCTGTTATCATTTTCTGTATGATGTAAAGTATTGTTCATTACCATAAAAAATTGGTATTTTGGTTACTGACAGTATTTACATGTTTCCCTTTAGCTCGTACACAAAACTCTCTTGTGAAAATATGTGGCTGACTTTATATAATAATAAAGAAATACTTTTACTTTGGAATTTTGTTGGCTGATGTTTAGAAAAGCGTTAAAGTAACAGAATAATGTTTAATTGTTATCAAATCGCCAAATGGTGTTGACACACAGTAAAAAAGATTACTAATGATTTTGTTCTCTATCTCATTAATGCAACATATTGTACAGATTTTTAGATTATTTATAAAATATATGCTGGATAATAATTACATCCTACATGCTATATTTGGATGAATATATCAAAATACATTGGCTTAAGGAACGGGTGTTAGCTTAAGGGGAGTAGGATGGTTAAAATCGCAAACAGTCGAAATTTTGATTGGCTTATCTAAAAATAAATACTTTTAGGCAAAATGTAACACAAAGATTATTTTATTCCGTTTTCAATAAAAAAATATGATCTAAAACGTAAGTGCATGCAAAAGACATCCTCGAGAAAATTTTATGTTTTTGACCAATACAACTTTTACACATTACAAATTTAATATAATCTAGTAAGATGTTTGTAAAATTATGTTGGCAGCATATGGTGGGGACAATTGCAGCCTATATTCAAGGACTTGGCTAACCCTGCCCTAGTCCGCAGATGCTTATATAGTGGAACTCAAAATCTTGAAGAGTCGCTAAATAGCGTAATAATAAATAGTCTCGGGTGCCAAAAAGCTTTTTGTACAAAAATGTACACTTGAATTAGGTGTATATGAAGGTATAGCTTCATTAAAAAAACAAAAAATTCTGGGGAAAGTTTTAACATGTCCTAGGAAGAACTGCATTGAGCGTATGAAGAAAGCAAATGGGATTAGAATCCGGAAAGCGGATAAAGTGGTAGAAGAAAGTAAAATAAGTAAAAAAACACAAGCATTGTCTGAAAGGATACTTGAGGATCATTTTGAAGACCAGGAGAACACAAAAATCCCACCATATGGTCCATGAATGTACTAAGGCAGGCTTTTACTTTTATAACTTAATATATTTTACAAAAAGTTCGATTTCCGAATGTTTTGTTTCTTACAGTCAATGTACTTTTTCCCAAGAACCATTCAAGCCAATCCAAATAAAATTAGGATTAACATTTTAAGCAGACAAAATTCCAAAATAAACAAAAATACAATGTTAGTAGTAAATTTAATTTCAAAATTTTACCTAAAAAGAAACTTTAAAAAGTTAAAATTTTTTATTTGCTGTATGATAAAAAATTGTCTTCTAATATTAAAGATGAATGCCCAAACTTTAAAATAATACAAAAACTACATTTTATATCTTATAATTAGTGAAAAAGGTACATCAAACTTATTAAATTTAACATGAACGAGATAAGACCATCCGACTTCCCTTAAAAGGAAAGAGAAGAATTAGCAGAGATAACTATTAAAATATTACTAAATGTTTGAAGAAGTACATACAATCTTGCCACCGGAAGTGTTTTGGGTTTTTATAAAAATATTTAAAAGATGTTTTTAACTCTCTGAAAGCCTATAACTCGAGGGGGTGAAAAGTTTTCATTTATAAATGTCTATATATCTGTTTTCATGTTATGTTAAGAACAAAATTATCAACTAGATTGCAAATTTTCATGAAGCTAAATTTATTTATAACCAAAATGGCGATGGTGCTTGTTACTGATATACTGTAGCTGTTTGCTAGATTGTTGCTGATTATTCAGTTCAGAATAAGAGTAATAAAAGTATCAAAGGATTGGAATGCATCGGTTTGGATGTTTCTGAACAAGGTCGTATAGCTTTAAGGTTCAATGAACATTTCATAAATGTATGCAATGATATGAACTCCTATGGTACAATTTCATCTGTGCCTTCTCTCTGGAATTACATGTATCTCTAGTATTTTTTTCGACCAGCCTCTCCCTCTGATGTTAGGAGTGTAATTGCAGGCCTAAACTGTAGTACCGTTTCTGAAGTATTTCACCATCATGGATCTGCTTTCTTATCCTCTAACACTTCTCTTAAATAAGTCTATCTCCCAAAGTATATATTTAATTAAAATTTAAAATGCGACAAAGTTGAAAGAAAGGTGATTTTTCAGTTAAACAATTTCAATACTTCCTGCGCTGAGCAAAGTATTTGAGCGTTTATTTCACAATATTTATATTATATTCATAATATTTATATTATATTCACAATATTCAGGTAAAATTTCACTATCACCTACCCAATTCAGTTAAACCAATCATAAAATTGATGAATTCTTAACTT
Source organism: Homalodisca vitripennis (assembly GCF_021130785.1). Classification (NCBI taxonomy): domain Eukaryota; kingdom Metazoa; phylum Arthropoda; class Insecta; order Hemiptera; family Cicadellidae; genus Homalodisca; species Homalodisca vitripennis. The sequence continues at coordinate 59,565 of NW_025778955.1, read as the reverse complement.
GCACGATAGTGATGTAAGCAGAGCACTGCTGGAATTGTTTCGTGATACACTCCGTGCTTTTGATACTGTCAATAATCAGCGTCTTTTGGAGAAGATGGAGCTTCTCAGTGTCAAAGGTATACCTCTTGAGTGGTTTCGTTCTTATCATGCAGGTCGTTCTCAATATGTTCAAATTGCCAATAAAATCGGTAAGGGTAAATATAGCTGGTTGCCTGTAACGGTAGGTGTTCCCCAAGGTTCTATACTTGGCACTCTTGTTTTTATTGTGTATGTAAACGACCTGAGCAAATATAATAAGTGGCAGTTCAATACCCTGTTGACACTAGTGTCATTATCCAAGTGGAATCACCCAACATCCTTGCAGCCGATCTGCCTTTAATTTTATACAGTCTCAGCTCAGGTTTGCTTTAAATGACTTATTTATTAACAACGAAAATCCAGAAACATACATTTCTATAGACAGAAATGTAATAGCAGTGGTGATGCTATCTTGGTTGATAGTAATCCTGTTCAGCTTTCCTGTTTTTTTAAAACTTTACATAAACTCTAACTTGGATTGGCCAAAACATATTAATAGCTTATATAAAAGAATGCCTACATATATCATTGAGATATTTGTTCACACGTTTATGTAGGAAGACGCTTAGGTTTACTTATTTATTGTTTGAATATTTTGTTCCTATTCAGGCGTATTGACTGATCTTTTGAGAAATGCTCTCAGTTAACTCTGTGGTAAGTTTTAAAACTATGTAAAAAGAAACTGATAGTGTGATATTTGGCCTGGGTAGTCGTGACAGTTTTCGGTCAGTGTTCACTCTTGAAAACCTTTTGACTTTGTTTTCACTGTTCATACTTTTATCTTGATGTTAACATAAAAAACCTGCACTCTTTCCCTTTACATAATCAGCTGTTTCCACCAGAAGCAGAGACACAATCATCGTTCCACACCACCACAGCAAGATCTTCAAAAGGTGAATAAATGAATCATTTGTATGTAGCTAATAGAAAACATTCATCAATATAACTGCGCTACTTGATATTAGTCTAATAGCAATGATGGTAAACGTTGATATTGTCATTCAAGCTAGGTTCAGTGTAAAATTTGAGTCGTCACTGTAGAATATAGAACACACAGTCTAGTGTCGCAGCCAGCACATAACTGCAATCCCCATGGTAACACCTATCTCAGATTTCAGCATGAACATGAGCACAAGAGCGTAAAACTATCCCTCGTTCCAATATGGTGGGCGATCAAACTTTAAAAAGTTAAAAATTGCAGTATTTTTAAAAGTAGGAAAAGTAAAAAGTGTTCTGAAATGCAAATACACGTACTAAACATTTTGTATTTAGCAGATGTTTTACTTCTGATGGTTTTCGGATATTTTTACTTATAAATTCCAAAAGAATAACATAATAATATATAATTTGTCACAAAATATACCTACTTCTTCCGGTTGAGCAGGTAAGACTATGTATATATTATACCTTTGATTTGATAAAGTTTAATTTTGTTTCTAGAACCATCCTTAGTTAACTTTTAGATAATACTTTTTTGCTATTAGCAAGTACATTATTGATCGAGCATTGTATACTTAATAAAATCTTATCTTGTTAAATTATATACTCAATAATACTAAAAGTTTGTGTACTGGAATAAACCTATACATATAAAATATCATATTTAATACTAGTTCTATGAATAATAAAGTAAATTATTATTTTTAACTTTATTCTAAAATAAATAATCCGTAAAATTGTGATTGATGTCCAATTGACTGGATTATTCTGGAATTATTTGGAATTGATGTAATTTAATCATAGTGACGATTCATAGGTATTAATTATTTATTCATTGGTATAAAAGATTCCTCGATTATATAATATAAAAATTTAATAGTTTTTTTTACCAATACATTATTGTACGTTTAAAATTTACCGTTTATTTTTTTTTTTCTTGTAAATCTTTATTGAAAAGTCAAAATGAAAATAAAGTATGATATAAATAATTTGAAACGAATTAATCATACTCGTATAAATTATTAACCACTAACTATCAAACTCTAGTTATGAAACTTCTATCTAATTAAATAAATATCACCTAGATTGGTTTCCAACACTACAACGTTTCTGAGAGCAATAATTGGCCTCGTCTGTTGCAGAAAGCTGGAGATTTGTTCCGATTTCTCACACCAGATCTGGCCCATTGCCTTCAGTTCTCATTAGCTCCAAGTTGCTGTCAATAATTCACACAATAATTTCCCAATCTTTTAGTTTGGGTTATCCTCACATCAACGGATTCTTTAAGTATAGTTTGAATTAACTGTTTATTTTCATTAAAATAGCATCAAGTATTTACAGATATGCGTACTAATTGATTGACATAGTAAAAATATTTAACGAATTTCACATTATCACTAGAATTAAAATTTTTGGTCACATAATTAATAAATGATTTCTAAAATCAATAAAGCTTAAAGTTACAGTAGTAGATATACTTTATGTGTTATCAAAGTGTAATATACAAACAAAGTTCTCACTATTATGAACTTTAACGCGATAATGATGATTATCTGCGAAACAGTGAATTTCGGTTGCAAACCCGGTTATAGACAGCACATTATTGGAGCCGCATTGTTGACCACTAACTCTCGTGGGATGTGAAAGGATGCTTAGGGGAGAGGAGAGGTTTAACCATAATTGACTTTACTTCATAAAAATCGTAATGTATCGATACATGTTGTTGCTTCGACGATAAGGTCTTAATTATAATTTGAAAACATAATTGTTTTGTTTTACCTTGATATGTTTTTTCTAATAATTTTAAGAGGAGTTGTGTAATAAAATTATTGAAATGTTAGTGGAAGTAGTTAGGCATTTAAGTTTAGCCCAATAAACCACAAAACACTTTGTGGCATTTTATGATTTTTCTCTGAGACAACCCAGGTCCTGTGATGTTGAGGAGGTTTGTGCTAGACTGAATTGGAGTATTTCTTGTGTGATTTAGAAGAAAGTTATATTACTTTTATTTCCACACTCAGGGCATACTTGATTTGGAACCTTGTGGAACGATCATAGGATGATATTGCAGTACCATAACCACACTGGAAAGATGCAGCAAATATTTGTTAGTGTTGTGATATTCTACGACCAATAAATCCTGAAATAAATAATATTTTGCGGCATTTTCAAATTATAGATTGAAAGGTTGTTGCGCAATATGGTGTTGTAGTTTTGAGGAAGTTTTGAAAGATTTAATATAATACATTTCTGTGATTAATCTGTATATTTGAGTAACTTGCCGGATATTACTTAGTGGTTTGTAGTAAAAGTTTTGCAGCCTTTTTAGCCATTTTTTACATTTTTATGCATTTTAAGAGGACATTTAAATAACAGTACGGTAGAATACGGAAATGATGATTATTTGTTTATCTAAACTTGTGAAAATTTCCAAAACAATTGATCCCATAGTTGCTTTTTGGATGGCGAGCATCCAAATATACGTCCTTACTATATCCATACTTTTATGTTATTAGTAGGATAATAAATAAGCTAATAGTCACCCATTTAAAGTTTTATGTAAATAATTTGAGGGAGACAAATGGAACTAGCTGCCTTTGAAATAGACATAATTGAATAAATCACTATAATCGAATATGACTCGTGTGGCGATGACTTGATACTAAGCTATTTGTAGTAAAGTTTACGTGGACTTTAGGTTCATATATAGTTTGCCTCAGTCTCAGAAATGTAACTGTAAGGCCAGTCATATCGTCTTCTCTTCGTGTACAATCACTTGGTTCAGGAATCGGCGGCAATAAATATATACAGTTATTACGTTTTTTTCAGATTAAGTAAAATTTTTTAGTAAGTAAATATGTATAACACATACATGTATTATTTCTTGAGGTGAAATGCACTCCTGAGACACACTTCTGTAATAGGATTACATATGAATATTCTAACCAAAATTAAACCGTACCGGATACAAAACAGTGCTTCTATAATTATTTGCACCATCGCTCCATGGGTTGTGAAAAGGCAGGTGGTAGGAGCAGAAGTAGGTTAACGATCACTAACGTAACTTAATAGTCTTCTGTCAATAAACCAATAAGGTATTACTTTCTGATTTCCTGATGAATATTTGGAGACCATTGGATTGTGTATTAGAAGAAAATGCGTTTTACTAAGTTTTGAAACGAGTAAAAGTTTTGCAATTTGAAACTATCAGTAAGTTTTAAATTAGCAAAACTAGAAAAAATTTGAAACATTAATTGTATTGAATAGTTAAACATGATTTTATTATTTTTATGAACTATATGAAACGTGATTAGAAGTTTATGAATAACAGGTTGTAGTGGTATCAGACGGGTAGGGTTTGGCAGTTTTTGTTCACTTTGAACACAAAGCAGAGAGAATTCCTAATTTGCACTTTCTCTCGGGTTTAAAAGTTTACATACCCGAGTTTAAAATGTAACCAAATACTAACCAGTAGAACAAAAATAACGGATATTACATTTGAATTTAGCTGATTTATTTCAGAATTTTTACTCACTTACAAAGCAAAAAAATTCAATCTTTTATGTCGATAAGAACGAAAAAGACTACAGGTTTTTGGCTCTTTTAAACCCAAACTGAAACTTTGAACATTTACTATTTGGAGATTTGTGATCAGTTTTTATACGCGATAAGTACAAGCTATATTTTGCACTGTATTTTTATATTAAATTTTTGAATTTGCTTAGTCGACTGTTCATGTAGAAGCCGTACGAAATTGCTTCGGAGCGGTGAACCTGAGGGGATCGTCGAGTGCCTGGAGGATCGCCAAGGATCGGACAGGTGCTACGCCCGGACCGTGAGCCTACTCTTGCATCCTCACGCTCCTATTTAGGTTGTGGTCGTGATTATAGTCCGTGAGGTTGTGAACTGTGTTCTTGTTACTTTTGTTGGAGCCACAACCTAAAACCACAACATAAATAATGTATCAGCCTAATCGTAGTTCCTTTTCCCTTTTCCGTTGTTTGCCTGTGATATTTTGTACCCTGGAATTACCTAGCTCATTACAGGCTGAGCTGTCTGCGGAAATTGAACTAATATCCTTGTGAGGGGTTTCTTTCATTGGCGGAAAATTCCTGATATCTTAAAAAATTATCAAAACATGCTATAAGGCAATAATATAATGTTCAGCTTGCCCAATGCAGATATTAGACGTTTTATATCAGTTCCCCCCAGTCCAACTTCACTGCCCATTGTTTTAATATAAAGATATAGTACGTAGTTTAGTTATTACCTTTACATGCAAAGTTGAAAGGTTTACCAACACAAAATTACTCGAATCTCTATACCTTATAATGAGAGAGAAGAATGCAGTTTGGGTTATTGTGAGGAATTCAATTTGCTACCTTTACAATGTTAGATATTTTGTTGGCTTAAGTTGAGTATGCAGATCCGGAGACTTGTAAAATACTTGAGTTATAACGGCAGCGTTGATGAAATTTCTGAGCGTCGAATGGTTTATATACGAGATTGGAATGTTCACGTTCACAAAACACTAATTAACACAGCCACAACCCAGGTATGTGGAGGGCTTTTGGTAAATAACCATGTTCATATTCTCGTTCTCTGTTTAGCTCACAAATTCTCGCATCTCTCGGCCTAGTGAAAGAGTTAATTGGCGTTTCTGTTAAACGTTCTTTAATACCATATATTTTAGACCACTTTTTGCATTCTGTCAAGATGTAACAGATTTGGATAGATGAATTTTTGTTCGACACATTTGTATGATTTAGATGAAAAAAAAAACATTACTGTTAATATAATCTTTTTATTTAGCATTTGAAATGGTGTCTATGATTAATAAAGAAATAAATTATTTCCGATATCAATCAACGGTAGTTTTAAATTCCCAATATATTATTAAATTACTACGTATTGACTTTCCATATCAAGGCTAGTTTATCATGTTTTTTTAAAATATTTTTTAAAAATTATAATTAAAAAAATATTATATATATATATATATATATATATATATATATATATATATATATATATATATATACGAGTAGTATACTTTGGCCGTTGCTGGGACAACGCACCCGAGACCGGTTCTGGGACAAACCGTGTGAGACCGAATCTGGGACAGAAAATTGTTAGAGAGCGACTAAGAGTGTGAGTACGGGTAGTCAGAACCGCGCCGCGCGAATCACCACGCATGTCATCGCTGTCCCGCCACCGACACCACGCGTTGTTACTGTAAGTATGCAAGCAATCGGCACGCGCCTCGTCAGCACCGCGCCGCGCGACTGCTGAACCGTCACCGCCAAGCAATTGGCACGCGCCTCGTCATCACCGCGCCAAGCGACTGCTGAACCGTCACCACCACCGCGCCGTGTGAGACACCGCGTGTTGTTTCTATAAGTATACAAACAATCTGTACGCGCCTCGTCATCACCGCGCCGAGCGACTGCTGAACCGTCACCACCACCGCGCCGTGTGAGACACCGCGTGTTGTTTCTATAAGTATACAAACAATCTGTACGCGCCTCGTCACTGTCCAGTCACCGCCGCGCCGCGCGAAACACCGCACCTTATAAATTACTAGTTTGGTATAATGTAAGTGTATTGTGGATAGTATTAATGAATCAGAAAAGTCGGAAAGAAATCCTGCTTCGAGCTTTAGAGGTTCATAAACCTGTGGTTAAGCGATTCCCTAAGAGAAAAAATTGTAACTTTGGGTATTGATGATTTGTGGGCTGCAGACCTTGTTGTAATGATTAGGTTTTCAAAGGAAAATGATGGATTCAGATACATACTTAATGTAATTGATACGTTTTCAAAATATGCGTGGTCAGAACCATTAAAAACTAAAAGCTCACAAGAAGTTACTAAATTGTTTGGTAAAATATTAAGAAGAGCGAAATTGGTTGGTCACAAACCCCCGAACCTTCTTCACACGGATAAAGGACGAGAATTTGTTAATAAGGAATTTAGAGAGTTTTTACACAAAAATCAAATAAAGTTATACCATACTGAAAATGAGGAAAAAAGTGCCATTATAGAGCGTTTCCATAGAACTCTCAATGAAAAAATGAAAGTGCACTTTGAAATTCAAAACTCTTTTAGATGGGTGTCACATTTACAGAAGCTTCTACGTCAATATAACAGTAAATTTCATAGCACTATAAAGATGAGCCCATCAGAAGTGAATTCAAGCAATGAACAAACTTTAAGAAACATGTACGCAAACACTGGACGATGTCTAGTATTCAGACCCAGACTTTCGGTTGGAGACCGTGTAAGAATTACTATAAAGAAAGATGTATTTGGAAATAAATACCGCAGAAATTGGACAAGAGAAATTTTTCGGATTGTGGCTGTCAACAAAACTTGCCCTGTTACCTACAAAATCGCAGACCAGTCTGGTGAGGAAATAATAGGATCGTTTTATGAAAAAGAGTTACAAAAAACTATGTTCTAGTTCAGAGTCAAATGTATTAATAATGCTCTCATCCTTCCTTCCACTCATCCCACACACCCACCCTCTTCCTACTCCTCTTCCTATTCTCATCCATCCATACCTCATCCTTTTCCATCGTCAATCGCCCATACAATAAGAGAGTAGCCAGCTCTATAATAATGGCGTTTTCTCCTGCTAGCAAGCAAACAGCATTTCTCAATGCTACGGACGGTCTTAGAAGATCATCAGTCAAGAAATGTCCGAATTGTGGAGAAGAGGTTACGGCATCTAACCTATCCCGCCACCAAAAAACAAAGAAGTGCATCCATACCTCATCCTTTTCCACCGTCAATCGCCCATACAGTAAGAGAGTAGCCAGCTCTATAATAATGGCGTTTTCTCCTGCTAGCAAGCAAACAGCATTTCTCAATGCTACGGACGGTCTTCGAAGATCATCAGTCAAGAAATGTCCGAATTGTGGAGCTGAGGTTACTGCATCTAACCTATCCCGCCACCAAAAAACAAAGAAGTGTATGTCAGCGTCAAATCCACCAGCTTATGCTTCTTCCCACGGATTCAATGAAAAACCTCCTTCGATGAAACAAGTATGTTCAAGGTGTGGTGTTGAAGTCAGGAACTCCTCCATGTCCCGCCATAAAAAAACAAAGAAATGCATGTCCACGTTAGACAGACAAACTCCGGATTTTGATATGTCTATGTTGGAAAACTACGCTGATGCTGTGAGTGACAATCAATTCCAGAACATGATTGCTGATTTTGATATGTCTATGTTGCCAGAGTCCTATTCAAATCTTAGACCTGAAGAACAAGACGCGATTGCTGATTTTGATTTGTCTATGTTAGACACTCCAGATTTCTATTCCAAAATTAGAGCTATAATTGGTCCATCTACAGCTGACGCTCCAAAGTTTGAACCACCAGTAAAAAGGATACACCCCGATTCATCGAAAATTATATCAATACTTGGTCCACCACCATTTGAAGTTCCGGATAAGTCAGACTATTCACTGCATATACCATATAGTCCTGTATACCATTCACCACTACATATCCCAGAGAGTCCAACATACAACGTGCTTAGTCCGACCGATGTACGTGCTCAAATAAAACCCCAGAAGAAACCATGTCCAAAATGCAGTAAGGAAATAACGGTTTCCAACATGGCTCGGCACCAAAAATCTCAGAAATGTGCCAAAAACCGGCATGGTATGACATATAACGAACGTCTGAAAAAGATGGAAATCAAACCAGCTCCTAAAAGTAAAATGTGTTGGATTTGTGAAACACCAATAGAGTCATCCAACTGGAACCGTCACAAACAATCGAAACGTCATATCCGTTTGTCAGCACTTCATGAAGGTTCTCGATACAGGAGTGAAATATTACCCATTACGAGACTGACACCAAGACTGCCGGCACCTACTCCAGACATCAACATGCTGGTAAAGAAATACCCAAAACGACCAAGGGAAGTCAAACAAGTACCGAAGGTCAATACAAACGATATAGCTCTTGAAGCGATGATCCGAAAACCGACTAGACCGCAAAAGATTACTACAGGTGTGAAAAAGATTATTAGTGAGACACCGACTAGTACAATTAATAGTGAGAATTCGATTAGTCCTATCATGGAAGAGAGACAGCTTCTGTCTGAAACAGAATCACCTTCAACACCTCATCTGGTTCCGGTACGTACTCCAGAGGAGTCACAGACAATACTTGATGAAATATCAGAGGTCCAGTCGGCATTCACGGGAAGATTGAAAACGTATGTGATTATGAACAAACGTGGGATCAAAGATCCAAAAATGTTTCTTGAGATATGCAAACCACTCGTTGTTGACAAACTTCAGGAAGCTGTAAAAGAAAAGAATCTTAAGGTAAACATGGTTTATCATGCTGAATTCAAGAAAATAATAAACGATGTGGAGGTGACTCAAGTCATGAACTTTAAAACGAAAAATGAAATTCTTTACTCGACAACGTCTCTGTCTGACTATTATAACTCAGCAAAACTTAAGATGTTGGTTGAGATGGAGGAGTTTGAGGCAAACGGTTCTCAATGGTCACTAAAAAGTGTGAAAGACTTGGAGATCAGAGTCAACCGATACGTTCCTTTTCACGGATCCAGCTATGTGGTTCTACCAAAACAGATTCAATCCAAAAAGGCTGTTATTAATGTAAAAAACGAAGATCAGAAATGTTTTATGTGGTCTATTCTGGCAGCTTTACATCCAGTTAAGGTTCATCCAAAAAGAATCAGCAATTACGAACCTTTCAAACGAGAGCTGCTTCATGCACTAGCAACTTGCGAATGCCCCATGAAACTTGATGATATAGCAAAGTTTGAAAGACTTAGTGGCATTTCTGTTAATGCCTATGCTTATGATGACAAGTTCGATATATTCCCGCTGAGAATAACTGATAACGAGATGGAAAAACATGTTAATCTACTGTTTATCAGAGAAAAAACAAACACTCACTACTGCTGGATCAAAGATATGTCCCGTTTGGTTAGTTCACAGATCTCACGAAATGGACATAAGGTGTTTGCAACACTTTACGAGAGAGGATTTACTCACCAAGCATAGAGAAGACTGTAACACACACGATGCTGTGAAATTGGAACTACCAGAGCCAGGAACTGTAATTAGATTTAAAGATTTCAATTGCTCAATGAGAGTGCCCTTTGTGTATTACGCAGACTTTGAATGCTGTCTAGCACCTATTTCAACATGTCAACCGTGTAAAGTGGATTGTAATGGTAATCACCAATCGTTCACTATTAAATATCAGAAACATAATGCCATTTCCTTCTGTATGTATGGGGTGTCAGAAGACGGCTTTTCCAAACCACCGATTAAATACTTTGGAGACGATGCTGCACATGTATTTGTAAAATCATTGATTGAGGAGTCGATAAGGATTAATGGACTTTACAAGAGTGAAGCAATAGTCCCCATGCAGTTGATGACAAAAGAGCAACAGGAAATGTTTGAATCTACTACTACGTGTCATATCTGTGGAAATTTTCTTGGTGATGATCGTGTTAGAGACCATAACCATTTGACGGGTTTGTTTAGAGGAGCAGCTCACAACAAGTGTAACATCAATTTCAAAAAACCTAGGTTCATTCCTGTTTTCATTCATAATTTAGCAGGTTACGATACTCACCTTTTCATTAAAGAGTTTGGTAAGTTCCAAAATCGCATATCATTGATACCCAACAACGAGGAGCGGTACATTTCCTTTACGGTCAGTGTGGAAGGTGGAATTGAACTACGATTCATCGATTCATTCAAGTTCATGTCACAAAGTCTCGATAGGTTGGCAAAGAATCTGACTAGATCTCAATTCAAACACATCTCAACATATTACAATGGTAAGGACCTCAATTTATTGCTACGAAAAGGAGTGTACCCTTACGACTACATGGACAGTATAGAAAAATATAGTGAAACATCACTACCTAGTCAAGAAGAATTTTACAATAGACTGAATAAACAACACATAACAAATGAAGATTACAAACATGCGTGCGATGTATGGAACGCCTTTAACATTCAGAACATGAAAGAATATACAATGCTATATAACGAAACCGATGTCTTGCTGCTTGCAGATGTTATGGAAAACTTCAGGGATGTATCTCTCAATACATACAAATTAGATCCTGCATGGTATTTCACAGCACCTGGGTTGGCTTGGAACGCAATGCTAAAAATTACAAAAGTTGAACTGTCCCTATTGACTGACATCGATATGGTACTCATGGTTGAAAAAGGTATTCGTGGTAGTATTTCACAGTGTTCTCATCGATATGCGAAGGCAAACAATCCCTACATGAAAGACTACGACAAATCGAAACCAAATAACTACCTCATGTACTTGGATGCAAACAACCTGTATGGGTGGGCAATGTCTGTAAAACTACCATATGCAAACTTTCAGTGGAGCAGTACAGACATCGATGTAATGAAAGTTAGTGACGATTCACCCACAGGCTACATATTAGAAGTTGATTTGGAATATCCTGAAGAACTACACGACGTACACTCTGATCTACCTCTCGCTCCAGAACGTAGAGTCCCACCAGGATCGAAAATGGCAAAGCTTCTGACAACTCTCTATGGCAAAGAAAAGTATGTCGTACACTACAAAAATTTAAAGCTTTATTTGAGTCTGGGTATGAAACTAAAACATGTTCATAGAGTTTCTTAGTTTCAGTCAAAGCAATTGGTTGCAACCGTACATTAATCTGAATACCATGGAGCGTACAAAGGCGAAAAATGATTTTGAGAAAGACTTTTTCAAACTTATGAACAACTCAGTTTTTGGAAAAACTATGGAAAATATGAGAAATCGTGTGGACATTCGTTTGGGTACTAAGTCCAAATTAGTGGAAAGATGGGTTAGCAAACCGAACTTTAAGAGTCGAACCATCTTTACAGAAAACCTAGTTGCTGTACATTTTAGTAAGAAAAAACTTTTGTTAAATAAACCTATTTACGTAGGTATGAGTATTCTAGACATATCAAAGACACTGATGTATGATTTCCACTACAATGTAATGAAAGAGAAGTATGGATCTAATATAAAAATGGTGTACACCGATACCGATTCCCTGATATATGACATCAAAACGAAAAACTTCTATGAAGACATGAAACATTTAATTGGATTATTTGATACAAGTGACTACCCCAACCCCAACCAATATGGGCTTCCCCACGTAAACAAAAAAGTTCTGGGTAAAATGAAAGATGAACTTAATGGTCGAATCATGCGAGAGTTTGTAGGACTACGATCCAAGATGTATGCGAGCAATATAGAAGACAACCATTTCATAAAGAGGTCTAAGGGCGTGAAAAAAGCTGTAGTTGAAAATGAAATTACCTTTAGCAACTATAAAGACTGTTTGTTTAGTAACATCGAGCACTACAAAACGATGAATACAATTCGGAGTCAAGCACACAATCTCTACAGCGTAGAACACCATAAAGTGGTACTTTCATCAAAGGACGACAAGCGTTTCGTACTCGAAGACAATATCCGAACCCTAGCATGGGGTCATTATAGAATATGCGAAAACTGTTAAATTGTAAATGTATGTAAGAGAACATACTATGGAAATTCAAGTGTATTGCAAAGATAAATTCGAAGACCAATTTTTACCTAGACCGTTACGGTGTCTTATTGTAGGACCGTCTGGGAGTGGTAAAACGAACTTGTTATTGAATTTCATTTACAACAAAGATGGAGTTCCGTTCAAGAATCTATACGTGTTCAGTCGTTCAATAGAACAACCTGCATATGTAGATCTGCGTGAACAATACAGTAGATTAGAAAAAAACCTTAGAAGACAAATAGCGTTTTTCTATTCGTCCTGTCTAGATCTCATTTCTATCGATGACTGCAAACCAAACTCACTTGTGGTATTTGATGACTGCCTCCTAGAAGAGCAAACTAAAATCAAAGACTATTTCATTAGAGGACGTCATAAAGGGATTTCTTGTGTCTACCTGAGTCAGAGCTATGGTCGAGTTGATATGCAGGTCATACGAAACAATGTTAATCTGTTGTGTCTGTTTACAATGAACAAGTACTATACAAAGAGAGTGTTCCAGGACTTTGTAGGTTCTGACATGACTTTCAACCAATTTGAGGCTCTCTGTTTTGAGTGCTGGAAAACACCTCATGGGTTCATATCTATTAATACTACAGCTAAACCACAAAAAAGGAAATATATGTGCAATTTAAAAAGGAAACTAAGTGTTGAATAATACTTCGTTGTAAAACGTACCAGTATAAACGTAATTTGACGTTCATAAACGTAATTTGACGTTCATAAACGTAATTTGACGTTCATAAACGTAATTTAACGTTCATAAACGTAATTTGACGTTTAAGCATAAACGTTATTTAACGTTCATAAACGTAATTTAACGTTCATAAACGTAATTTGACGTTTAAGTATAAACGTAATTTAACGTTCATAAACGTAATTTAACGTTCATAAACGTAATTTGACGTTTAAGTATAAACGTAATTTAACGTTCATAAACGTAATTTAACGTTCATAAACGTAATTTGACGTTTAAGTATAAACATAATTTAACGTTCATAAACGTAATTTGACGTTTAAGTATAAACGTAATTTAACGTTCATAAACGTAATTTAACGTTCATAAACGTAATTTGACGTTTAAGTATAAACGTAATTTAACGTTCATAAACGTAATTTAACGTTCATAAACGTAATTTAACGTTCATAAACGTAATTTAACGTTCATAAACGTAATTTAACGTTCATAAACGTAATTTGACGTTTAAGTATAAACGTAATTTAACGTTCATAAACGTAATTTGACGTTAGGGTATAAACGTAATTTAACGTTCATAAATGTAATTTAACGTTCATAAACGTAATTTGACGTTTAAGTATAAACGTAATTTAACGTTCATAAACGTAATTTGACGTTTAAGTATAAACGTAATTTAACGTTCATAAACGTAATTTGACGTTTAAGTATAAACGTAATTTGACGTTTAAGTATAAACGTAATTTAACGTTCATAAACGTGACTTGAAAGATTTGAAGAATAACTCTGTGTCTATTACTATAAGTATACAACATGGCGAATAAACTAGATGCAAAAGAAGCAAGGCGACTTGAAAAAATTCAGAGTGTCTTGGCTGCAAAGTTCAAACGTGCTGAACAGGATGAATTAAAAAACTTCTCAAGCAAAAATACTATATCATCAAATGCTAATGAGACGTCTGCCAATCGTAACATATCAATAACACATGATCGACCACTCACTGTTTCTAAAGCTAGAAAGTTGGATGAGTTAAACCGGAAATTACAAAGTGAGTTTGCTCAGACCCATTTTAAAGAGTTAGAAGATGTTCGTGAAAATGAGAAAAAGTACGAACCAATCACCAGAGCCATTAGGGAACAACAACATAGAGAATTGGAAACACAAAAGATACGTAGTCAAAACCGTATGAAACAGTTGGTAAGATTTCAACCTCAAGCATCAGATCGTCGAACGTTTGAGGATGTAGATTACGATGATGAGCCAGAAGTACAACCTCAAGAGCAATCGATGAAACAGTTGATGGATTCTAAAGTAGTAACACTTGGTTCTCTAGGAGCCCGATACCTTCCAAAATCCAACGACAAACAGTTTGGTATTTGGTACGATGAAAATCTAGAGCAGCCAATGATCGGTTCTGAACCGATTACATTTGATTATGATGACATTATATTAGTCAGCTCTCAAAAGAAATACAAAGGGACTGAGGGTCTTTGGAGATTGTTGACGAAAAACAATATAGTAGAGAAGGATCTGTACACCGATGAAGACTGGAACTCTTACAAGGACATGTTGGTGACGAAAAACTCACTTTTCCAAAGAAACAATCCCAAAAGTAATCGTCCCAAATCAAGTCAAGGACTAAAGTGGAAACATATGATAAAACCTATTTGGGATGAGTTGGTGAATGGAAAAGTGGCAACAATTGGTTCAGGGTTAAAGGTTTACAATGAAAGTCCGGTCGAATATAAGTACATAAAGAACTTCAAAGACCTCATTGACAGGTTACACTACATTCAAGCGCAGGAAGAAGCTGGAAACAACAACTTTCATAATGAAAAACTGTCTGTGGTTGATTTCCTTCACGATGAAATGGAAGACCTAATTGCTACACCTAAAGGGTTGAAGTACCTAGTCAGATGTTTGTCTGTTTTGCCTGAACATGTTATAGAAGGTAAAGGGCTTTTGAACGACATCATTAACAAGTTACCATTCGAGTTACATGCGCCCAAGAACTGGAATCTTGATACGTATAACTACTGTGGGCCCGGCACCCAGCTTGACAAGAGACTTGCTAGGGGAGATAAGGGAATTAACCCCCTCGATGAAGCTTGTAAGAAGCATGATATATGGTATAGGGATCATAAAAACACAGAAGACAGGTGGGAGGCGGACAAAATATTACAAAAGAAAGCTTGGGAGAGGGTTACCTCAGATGATGCTGACTTGAATGAGCGTATGGTCGGTCTAGCAACAACAGGAGGAATGTGGTTGAAACGTAAACTCGGTATGGGGTTAGGAACTTCAGGATGTATCTACCCATCAGATATATAAAGCAATGAAAGCAAATATTTTTTACCCTATATATAAGAGAGGATATAATAGAACAGTCATAAGTGGTAAAACCAGTGATGGAGAAACTGTATATTGAATTTTCGAGCGGTATAGCAAGAAGTGAGTATAGAACTGCAATGCCAGTTTCAGAGCTCAACTTCAATGCACCCAACAACAATACAACATTCAAACTGGATCATGGAGACGCATTTTATGATTCACGCATAATGTACCACATTCAAGGAAAGTATGTGCAAAAATCTGATGGATCTGATTATCAAACTAACTCTACTGTCAAACTGGTAGACAACTTCGCGGCCTTCTTGTTTTCAAGAATAGAGCTGAGGAAACACAATACATTGATCGACACAGTAGAACTCCCCGGCATCACCAGCACTATAAAGGGGGTTGTTAGTTACAGTAACACTGAAAAACAAACACTCTCAAGTAGTGGTTTCTCATCATCGGTTACAGGAGGTGGGAAGTTTGAAGCACTCGGCACACTTGGGCATTTAGGATTAGGGTTCTTTGACCACCTACGTTACCCGATGTACAAGGGAGGTTTTGAAATCACATTTACTAGGAATGAAGATAATGATGCGTTGTTTCACTGGAAAGGGGCAGGGTCCACAGCAACGGATCCTGGTGATGGAAAAATTGTGATAGAGTCGTTTGTGTTACGAGTCCCCATAGTCGATTATACCAGCACTTCCAAAATCCAGTTAATTGATGGTTTGAAACATCTGAGTGACAAGGATGCTTTAGTCTACAACTTCTTTCAATGGCAATGCATCGACAAAAGAGGGGTGTTCGGTTCATCGTTCAGCTTCGATATTACAAGTGTTTACAGAAATGTGTACAATCCTAGATTTGTTATAATCGCACTTCAGACAAACAGAACAAACACCCAGGCAAAAGATCCTAGTAGATTTGACAGCTGCAACATCAAAAATGTGTCTGTGAAAATTAATGGAGAAAGGTACCCTCAGGAATTGCAGAATTTTGATATTACTAATGGTATATACAGGATCATGTACGATCAGTACCTAGGGTTCCGAAAAATAAACTTCGGAGACAATAACGTGTTAGTAAACCTGAAAGAATTTATTGATAACTCACCTTTGGTTGTAATTGACACACATCTACATCAACCAACAACAGACAGATCTCGAAGTGACATTCAGATTGAATTAGATTTTGTAAAAGCTATTGCATCTCCACAGGGGAGCAGCGGCACCACAGCATATGTTGTCGTTGTATCTGAGGCACATTTCTCATATGACATTACTCGAAACATAATCAAATTCCTGTAAAAACAAATAAAAAAAACAAACAAAAAAAAAACAAAAAAAGTAAAATAAAAAATTATTTATTTTTTTCATTAGTAGGGGCAATTATTGTTTTCATGTCAGTGTTTTGTATATAAGAAAGCGTATAGAATGGAAAGTCAGTATAATTATACAGTTCGGCTATCCGAAGCCCAAAACCGTAAGCTTCGTATAGCGTACAAAAGACGGAAACCTACAGTAATCAGATTATCTAATGAACAGCTGTCTCACGGAAGTGATCGTATACTTCTTTCTGGAGAGCAACACAAAGCCGTTTCTAGAGCTGTTAAGAACAAAAAAGGTTTACAATTGCTTCTAAGTTACAACCAACTCGTATCTAATAAACAAGGAGGGTTTTTGAAGTAAATTATGGAAATGGTGGATTCGTCAGTTCCTGGAGGTAAACGCTTCATCTCTCCATTAATAAGAAGAAAGTTGGCTCCTTTACTGAGAGAAAAATTTATACCTTGGTTAAAGAGTTTAGTCGATGAGGAGTTGGACACCATTATTGAAAAAGACCCTACGGGTAGAGGGTTGAAACGACGTATTGGTCGGAAGCTTGATGCACTGTTGTCTGTGAATAAAAAAAAGAGATCTTCCCGCTGTCTCTTGGTGAAATAGAAAAATTAGCAGGTATATTAAACATTAATGAGTTTAAAGGTGTTTTCATGCGACAGTTACTTCCAGACAAACCTACAAATATCGAACGTGGTATTGTAAATCTTGGTGACCTTTCATCTGGTGGTACTCACTGGACGTGTTATGTGAAACGTGGTGAAAATAAATTGTATTTTGATTCATATGGTGATGTCAATCCTCCAATAGAAGTAGTCAGGTACTTGGGGCCAAAAGGGTTGGTTTATAACTCAGAGCGTATTCAGGGGTTTGACGATCCTCCTATCTTGTCCCCACTAGTACCGTAAATGGTGAAAAGATATGGGGTAGCTTCCTACTGAAAAACCACCAGAGAATTGGTCAAGTGAGCAAAGCAGTGGAGCCATATGATGTGGTTGTCAAAGTTCAATTGAGTGAATTAGAAGGCAAGATATACATCATGCAGAAAAAATTCAACAACGAAATAAAAAATATATGGAAAGAGGTTTTGAAGACTTCCATGATGGTAGTAACTTCATCTAAAACTTGTATAGAATTATAAGTATATAAAAAAACTGCAACCATGCCATTACTCAAACTAACTGGAACTGAGTCTGTATTGACTCTCCATCTAGAACACCCCATCCACTTGGATCCAAACGTAGAGTATTATATAGCTCTTGTTGGATTTTACTCTGAGAACAACATATACAACTTGTTGCAACATGCAAAAGTCTATTTTTGGGACTTGGAAATACATTTCATTTCGAAACCGCTGATACTTCAATGCGGTTACTGGACCATTGAAAAACTTGAAAAGAGTTTCAGAGATTACATACAATCGTTGAATCTTAGTGTAAATTCTAACGATTTTAAGATCTTTAAAGATGGTGACAAAATATCAATTAATTCTCCAATTAAATTCTACTTGGATAAAACCGTTAGTGATCTCTTAGGTTTTGAAAAATCGGATGCAACAAACTTACAAAAAGAATCGTCTTACTTCAACTCAAATGAAAATGTAATTGCATCGAATCCACCGAATCTCAGAGCCGTTGATGTCATCGAGATACACTGCAATATTGTCAACAACAGTCTTGTCAATCATGATGTTCACTCTCACAAACATTTGGAGACAGCAATCCTCTACTCCTTTTCCCCTAATGTACCACACGGCTACAAAATATCTCAATCACCTCAAGAAAAACACTACATACCTCTTCGGAGCGGTTTACGAAAGATTCAACAGATCACAATCACAGTTGTAGACCAAAACAACCAACTGCTCCAGAACAACCATGTAAACAACATCGTCTATTTAGATCTGATCAGTAAATCACAAACACATACATACTCACAATTGTGGTAAATAAAAACGCGTGGTGTCGGTGGCGGGACAGCGATGACATGCGTGGTGATTCGCGCGGCGCGGTTCTGACTACCCGTACTCACACTCTTAGTCGCTCTCTAACAATTTTCTGTCCCAGATTCGGTCTCACACGGTTTGTCCCAGAACCGGTCTCGGGTGCGTTGTCCCAGCAACGGCCAAAGTATACTACTTATACGTATATTATAATATATTGACAATAATATATATATAATATTATAATATATTATTATATAAATATGATATATTATTTTAATAATATATTGATATTTTTTATAAGGTAATAAATATTTTAATTGTTTTTTTAAATATCAATCTATGTCCCTTGTTCTGTCTCGTTATCCTAGATATACGAGAAACACCCACCCCAAATAAAACCAGAACTGAACAAACAAACATTTTAAAATAAACAATCCCAAAACTTAATATGAGAAATGACAAAATTCATACGTTTCTTTAAATTTAATTTCTGTATACTGTAGCAAAGTAATCAAGATGGTGTATTGTAAAACCAAAGGTAGTTATGCTTCGAGTTTAATAATAAACTATTAGCTACTTTATGTTTGAGAGTTTAAGCTTTTAAAGAAAAAAATTAACCTACGTAGAGTATTAATTTTACAATTGGTGAGCCTGACAAAATATAAAGGAGTAAAACTGTTAATTATTTATCTAAAAAAGTAGCGTTAGAGAACACCTCGTGTATCTTCACAGGCTACGCTGAAATAGCATGCAAATGTGTAGAATATAGATAATTGATAATTTTATTAGCCTAGACGTGTTACTATAACACATGAAAAAATATAATTTAATAGGTTTAGATGTGTATATGTGCATATAACGTAATAAGATATATATATATATATATATATATATTTATTTATAAATAATATAATTATATATTATAAATATATAATTCTGAGATTTTCTCGTGGACGTCATAGTTACCAACATTACTATTGTTAAAATATTCGCTGGCGCTCAGTTCCTCTAATCGAACATGAAATTGCAAATGCTAAATGCAAAATGTTAAGTCTATAGGACATTTAATTCTCGAGAATTGTGTGGTTCATTGACATCCAGAAATGCAACTTACTACCTTTCGATGGTTTTGCTTATGGTCAACCAATTAATGTTAAAACAATAATGGAAATAGCATATTTTAATGTTATGAAAGCGGTTACTTATGATATAATTCAATAATTTCAGATGAGTAATGTTGATAATAACTGCAATGAAGAGCATATCTCCTTTACTTTCCTCCTCATTTTTAGATCTGCTTATTTAATTTTCTTACTAAAATGGGACAAAGTTGTAAACATCGAATGAAAAGTATGTTGCAATACAAACTTGTATTAACTCGTTTCTAAAGCGTGTTAATAATGTGATTAGACACAATATTCACGTCTATTGTATCACCACACACAGCTTATTGAGTATTTCAATGAAATAACATTGGATGATTCTTCATAAATGAAACATGTGACACTTTTTAAATTTTAGTTGATACTACAAGAAGTTCCTTTTTATGTAAAGAATAGCTATGAATAAATACATTTCTAATAAAAATTCGTATAATTTTTTTATTATGTAGTGTGGGGTGAAGGATAATGTCATAATTCTAATAAATGTGGTGTTATATGAGAATCAATGAACGTTTTCCTAAACTAAAGTGTACTTTAATTCTTTGTTGCAAAAAATTATATTTGTTCAACTACAAACAAATACATTGAAATATTTAGATATGTAGCATATTATCTGTTCAGTTATTATCAATATTTCATGCAATATACCAATGTCAATAAATTGTCAAAATAAATCAGTTGCACGATAAAGCCACAATCGTGATCACAAAGCTCAGAATGTACCCTTGTGTTATTCAGCTTACCTGCCCAATTACCAATTAAACAAATGACATGTACCACTTGTCATATGCTTTTTATACAGTGAGCATCAATTAAAATTGAAGATTGTTATATTATATAATAGTTTTAATTACAAATTTATTTTATTAAATACATTTACAAATATGCACCGTATTAATTACAAATTTACAATTAAAACATACGTTTCTCAAAAATATTCTTACTTGTATTTTACATTATGAGAGTACAGTTTATAAACACATATTGAGATACCAAGTTTTGTGGACTGTGGAGCAAGGTGGCAAATCAAAGTCTAACGGTATTTATTAAGTCCTTAGCAACAAAACACCTTAATGTAAGTAAAACAGATACTTATGTTTGTAAAAACTTTTACGGTTAACTATAATTTCTTCTTTTGTACAACCAAATCTAATTTCTTTATATTAAAAAATGTAAAATTACAGAAATGTATGTTAATTATTATCGTACTCGTATAAAATCTGTTATAGTTTTTTTACAAAGTTGTCAAATCAAGTATATATCAAATTGGAAACCAAATCATGAATAATATAATTTTTCTAATACTATATGCTCAAACCTTTTGTACACAATATAATTGAAAGTTTTTATTGTGTACGTGTTGTTCGTGTGGTTGAAAATTGCTGCAAATTTCAAGATTTGGAGTTGATATGCTAAGAAAACGTATGGCTACGTATTATATTACAAGAGAGCATGTCTTGAATCTTGTAGATACGTTGTTAAAATTACTTAAATAATTATTACTTAATTGTATGAATAAAGAAGGCATACGTGATAAGCATGAGTTCTTAATATAAATAATTTCGGGAAGTGTTCATTGTTTAGCAATTATTCTGCAGGTGCTTTACGCTGTCAAAGGCTGTATTGAATGATATATATATATATATATATATATATATATATATATATATATATATATATACGTTATAAACACGGTAGAAAATGATGGCATGGTTTCGTGAAAACCATTTGGAAAGGAAAACCACATGCAGTTAAACATACGTATGTTACAAAACATTCAACTGATATTTAAGAAAATTATAAAACTATTCAACTATTGACCTTGGTGAAAAATTGAAATGCCCAATTGTAGATAAAATCTACAAAACAAATAACATGAAATTTTAAAACTGCAACACCGAGATAGCGGTAATCCTAGATGAAATGCTGAGTTTAAAACATTCCATCTGTGTTTCATTACAGTACATAAAGGTATAATTAAAATGACGAGTTATTGACACGGTGCTACATCTTGATTGAACAAGGCTAGAGTGACCGAGGGGCAAAGCTGCACGTAAGCATGCTTCGGCAAGCAGTAACTGTGCAGGTGGTTGTTGTGGTCGTAGTCAGCTGAGCGAGAGATCACACGCTTGCACTTTGGAACGATGGAACTGGAATTTAACGTCATGAGAGACGGAAACGTGGTGTGTTGAACTGAGCAATCGAAGCGTAATTTGGCCGTTGTAGCAACGCTGTTGGGTCTCAACGGACTAATTCTTGATACCTGGTGATGTTATAATGGTGTAATAAAATAGAATTTTGTTCTATATGAATATCTGACCTCTAAATAAGAGTATTATTTATAGAAAAAAGGAGTGAATTTCTTCTTTGTTGTTACGTTGTTAAAATTGGTGGGAATGGGTTGAGTCCGACCACAGCTGAATTATCATTAAAATCAAGGGAATAAGAGAAAGAATTCTTCAGATCCGTGAGGTGGCGAGTAAGTATTTATCCCAGTTATTAGTTATTCTATCCCAATATAATCAAATAGTTATTGCAAATTGCACTGGTAGTTTGGTGCACGTAGTCAGGCAATTTCGCATACTTATTACAAGGCAATAGTACTTATTATCTTCAGACATTCTTAATATTCTTTAAATAACTGAACTGCCATTCCTAACCTAATTTGTAACCATAATAGATATTTTTAATCTCCATATATAACAGGTTTATCTCGACTCACTGACTCACTCATCATTAACCATTGAACTGTCTGATACTTACATGCTGCTCAGATCGGAAGTAGTACCTTTTTAACTAAAATAAACCAATAAGCCTAAATATTTTCTATAAATTTTCTTTGTGAGGCTTAAGTTTGAGAATTACTACTCCACCGGAAATACCTTAGACCGGTAGTAGATTACATCTGTCGAAACTAGACGTTTTTTGACCGAAGAAGACTTTTGACTTCTATGAATGTATTTGAATGTTGAATTTAGCTCCAGTTTACCTTTATTTTATTGCAGCGACTGGTACTGACGCTGTCTCAGACTTGACTCCTGGAATCTGGAGTCATGTTCATCTGAAGAGAACCATAGAAAGTGGGTGACGAAGAAGTTCAAAATTAACCTTTACATCATTTTGACATCAGAGACACTTATAAATAGTTGAAGTGGCGGCAGGTGGGAGCAGTTAGTGTATGGGCGGAGGTCCCTGATATGTGTCATGTGCATGGCATAGGAAACGAACAACGCGACGGGTATAAGAGATTGGTCATAAGTCCTGCAAACCTGTCAGCCTTTTCATATAGGATACTTTTCAGAAGTATTTGGTGGGTTTCAAATAGCTAAATTCAATATCTAATTTGAAATTACATATGTATTAAATTACTTTTTTTAACTATGTCGGCCTAAAATCAACATTGAGTAATACAAAATAATTCCAAAAAATCAATTTCATCAGACTCCTTGTCAATGCCCATCAATATGGTCACATCATCTTGTCATATTGGTATTAATTTGGACCTAGCTGGTTTACTAGATAACAGCGAACGCAAATATTTATGTTTTCGTAGACGATATAATGATAAAACTGAGATCTTGTACGAAATCTGTTAGGAGCCATCTCTGAGAAAATTATACTCTGTAGAAAAATATACTCTCATGACAAATTCAGAAAAAACTTTGTTTCTATTAAGACTGATTAATCGATGCATCAAATTATATATTTATCTATCGTTCCTGAAGCATTCGACCGGATCAATAGTATTTAATGGTTTTATATTATAATTTTAACAATTTTAATTGAACAATGTAACTGCCACTGTACTCTTAAGGTGAACGGAATGGTAAGGTTGAAATTTCAACTAGACAGAGTTCCATTTGAGTCGTCACAGCCGAATACAGAACACAAAGTCCAATTCTACACCAGACTGCTCGGCTGTACATGGTTTGGATGACCGGTCACATGGGTTCTAACTTGCATAGTGTTCTAGTTGAGTTGTCAATTAGAAAATGAAACATACAGTCCAGTACTTCATCTGGCACCTCGGTTGTACATAGTGTGGATGACCGGCCACGTGGGTTCTTACTGGTGTAGGTTTCTAGTTTAGTAGTCAATTAGAAAATGGAATATACAGTCCAGTACTACAACTGGCAGCTCGCCTGTATATAGTGTGGATGACATGGGTACTAACTGGCGTAGTGTTCTTGTTGAGTTGTCACATTAGAATATAAAACATACAGTTCATCTCCACACCAGACCGCTGGGATGTACGTAGTGTGAATGACCGGTCCCGTGGGTACTAACAGGCGTAGTCTTCATGTTGAGTTGTCACATTATAATATAAAACATACAGTTCATCTCCACACCAGACCGCTGGGATGTACGTAGTGTGAATGACTGGTCCCATGGGTACTAACAGGCGTAGTGTTCTTGTTGAGTTGTCACATTAGAATATAAGGCACACAGTTCATCTCTACACCTGACCGCTGGGATATACGTAGTGTGAATGACCGGTCACATGGGTACTAACAGGCGTAGTGTTCTTGTTGAGTTGTCACATTAGAATATAAAACATACAGTTCATCTCCACACCTGACCGCTGGGATGTACGTAGTGTGGATGACCGGTCACATGGGTTCTAACAGGCGTAGTGTTCTTGTTGAGTTGTCACATTAGAATATAAAACATACAGTTCATCTCCACACCTGACCGCTGGGATGTACGTAGTGTGGATGACCGGTCACATGGGTTCTAACAGGCGCAGTGTTCTACTTGAGTTGTCACATTAGAATATATAACACACAGTTCAGTCCTGCACCTGACCGTTCAAATGTTCATAGTTTGGATGACTGGTCACGTGGGTTCTTACTGACGTAGCGTTCTAGTTGATTTGTTACATTAGAATATATAACATATAGTCAAGTACCACACCTTGACCGCTCGGCTGTAGATAGTACGATATGCTGACTTGTCACGTGGATTCGAACTGGTGTAGTGTTCTAGGAAAGTCGTTACAGTAGAATATAGAACACACAATCCAGTTTTACACAAACCGCATGGCTGTACATGTGGTCCTAACTGGCCCAATGTTAAACTTGCGTTGTGGCTTTCATTGTAAGTTGTATAATGTTATTTAACTTATGTAAAGTGTATAATACAGATTAATAGTATATGTTTAAAAACGATAAAACTATCTTTGTAATCGTTTCTTTGCATTATATTAGTAAATTTTTTTTCTAGTCCCTTACGTTAATATGATAACAGTTGTTCATTAACTGAAATTTTACAGTAGCTTTTACATAGTACTTCTGACAAGCTAATTATCGTTGTATATTTGATATATTATATCATTTCAAAGGTATTCTTTTTAATAATTCCTTTATGTACTTGTTAACTAAAATTCTATACACATTAGTAATAACATCACGATTTTTTATATGAATTATTTAAACTTCTTTTATAATTTCAGACATTTTTTACGAATGTAAATATAATGTTTAAAATTAGTTAGATGCTCTAATAATATTTAGTGTTCAAACTGAGTTCATTTTAATTTAACTTATTCGATTCAGACATTTTTAAGTAGTTGAAGGAATCCTATGCACTACAACCTTATATAGCACTAGGAGGATTATAACTGAAGTAGTACATGGTAAATAAATGCATAGGTCATAAGATTCTGACGGAGCTTCTCATTAAAATAAAATTTTCATGAATAAAATGAAATAAATGTAATTAAATTATAGTGACGTAAATCTTTATTAAAAGGTCGCAACCAAATTATGTGATGAACCAATCATATAAATTAATATAGTATCCAATAAAAATCCAACTACTAACTATATAATCAATCAAGCTACGACTATTAAACTGCTTATTGATGAAATAAATATCATCTACTTTGGTTTCTAGCACTACAATGTTTCCGAGAACAATAATTGCCCTCGTCTGTTGCAGAAGCTGGAAATTTGTTCAGGTTTCTCAGACCAGATCTGGTCCATTGCCTTCAGTTCTCATTAGTTCAATGTTGTAATAAATATAATAATTTCCCGAACTTTCGATGTTTTAATTTATCACATAACATTACAGTCTTCAAAATTATTGCTAAAGTTAATTGGCTATTTATAATAACATAGCATCAAGTGTTTACAAATATGCCTACTAATTAGTGCAAATAGTAAAACGAATTATACATCACCCTAGAATTTTAATTTATACGTATATCTATTTAAATATGCTTTCTGTTTTATCACATTCCAATCATTAAATACCGTTCTAACTATTATTCGGTTCATCACGATAATGATGTTTATCTGCAAACAGTGAGTATAGGTTGTAAACCTGTTTGGCAGAACAGTATTAAAACAGCATGGTTGACCGCTTACTCTCTTGGGATGCCAAAGAAGGTGTGTGGGAAGAGGTGGGGTTTAACTATTATTGACTTTACTTAATAAAATTATCTGTGAATAAACTAAAGATTTATGACGATCGTTCAATACAAGTATCTTAATTACAACTAAGGTAATCTTGTAATGGTTTTACCTTGAATGGAGTTTTTGATATGTTTATGTAACAAAATAACTAAAAAGTATTGGCAGTAATTTATTAGGGACATATTAGGTTTAGCTTGAGAAAGGTTTCGTACCAGACTGTATTGCAGTCTTGTCTCCTATAACATTTTACTTCCACATTCAGCACTTGCCTGATAAGGGTCCTTGTCGAATGGTGATGGGTTGATATTCCAGTATCATGACTACAATGGCAAGATCGCAGCAATAGTTTGTTGTTAGTAGGTTATGCTAAGTCCAAAATAACCCAAATAAAAAATACCGCTTGGTACTGTCTGATCATTGACTCGTCGGATATTGCTCATGATCCTGTAATGTTGAAGAAGGTTTGAGCCAGCCTGAATTGGAGTATTGTCTCCTATAACATTTTACTTCCACATTCAGCACTTAACATATGGAACCTGTGAAATAGTGACGGAATGATATTCCAGTATCATGACTACAATGTAAAGATTGCAGCAATGGTTTATTGGTAGTATGTTATGCTAAGTTCAATATACCTCAAATAAATAATAAATAATGATCTTGTAATGTTCAAGAAGGTTTGATCCAACTTGTTTTAGAGTCCCGTCTTGTATAAAATTTTATTTCAATACTCAGAACTAAGCTGATATGGATCCTTGTGGAGTGATAATGGGATGGATTCCAGCATCATAACTACAATGAGAAAATCGCAGCATTAGTTTGTTTGTAGTATGTTAAGTCCAATATACCCCAAATAAATAATACTGCTTGGTACTGTCTGATCATAGACCCTTCGTATATTGCGCATGATCCTATAATGCTGAAGAAGGTTTGAGCCAGCCTGTATTGCAGTCTCGTCTTGTATGACATTGTATTTCCACACTCAGCACTTAGCTAATATGGATCCTTGTGGAGTGATAATGGGATGATATTCAGCATCATAACTACAATGAGAAAACCGCAGCAATAGTTTGTTGGTAGTATGTTAAGTCCAATATACCCCAAATAAATAATACTGCTTGGTACTGTCTGATCATAGACCCGTCGGATATTGCGCAATGATCCTGTAATGCTGAAGAAAGTTTGAGCCAGCCTGTATTGCAGTCTCGTCTTGTATGACATTGTATTTCCACACTCAGCACTTAGCTGATATGGATCCTTGTGGAATGAGAATGGGATGATATTGCAGTACTATCACTACACTGAAAGATCTTCACTGAGTAAAAGGCTTCAGAAGCTAATTGGCGTTTTAACCAAGCACTGAAAGATAGTCTCTTAAGATAGTCAGGGAGACTGTTGATTAGTACAACACCGGCTTGAGAGGGCAAGCGATGTTCAATTATTAAGTTGTCCCTGCCTATAGTTTCATGAGTGTGTACATGAAGTTCCACCAAAACCTACGGGGGCTCATCAATTCTTGTAAGGGATGACATCCAATACAAAGTGTCGATGTAAGTCATTTTTGTGTAGGCTTTTTATGTGAAGCCTCTTATGACTCATAGCCTTTAGTTTTATTGTATTTATTCTATTATCGGGACAATCCCAATCCCTTCTTCTTTGCTTTCGTCACTATAAAATGCTGTAATGACAATTTTGAGTAGAAAACGTGCTCAAATTAACAGGTTTAAAATTAAAGTTCTTTTTTTCTAATAATATCCCTACATAATAATTCTAATAATTCAATACATATGCTAATTCGCAGTTTGAATTTGCTACTGGCATCAATAAAATGGTATCTTCTAAAGAGTTGAGAGTTATATAGTACTTTTGTTATTATTTATTAATACAGCATCTCTCGCAGTTTCAAACATTTCCATGCATTTAAATAGGAAATTTAAATAACAGTTAGATGGAATCCCAATAAGGCTTTTTTATTTAATTTAAAGTTGATCAAATCATCAATCAAGCAATCTATATGTTTTGCGTCACGGAACAACGAAAAGAATATATTCATATATAGTACATCTATACGTTTATAAATTATTAGGATAGTAAGTAAAGTAATAGACACCCTTTTACTATAAAATAAGTAGTTTGAGGGATCCCAATTGAGCTCTACAATTTGCAGCAGATTTAAATTACAATTGATGCAATTAAACCAGCTATTGACGAATGGTACACAACAATTTATTACTTATAGCTACAAATGATTCATTGGTTAACTTTTTTGCCTGCACCTGTGACAATCGAATAATTTTATTCAATGAATAATGTAATTTGTAAAGTTACCTTCTCATTTTATATGGCAAATCTCTTGATGAAAGACCAAACTCATGCAAATAAATGCAAGTGCTTTAAAATGCCAAACATTCATTAAAAAGTCACAATAAATATGTTATAAATACCTTCTAATATAAGTGAATGAATTATCATTACAACTAAGTACATACTCATTCAGCTATGGCTATACAACTACAAGTGGGTTAATTCATTATCTGCTAGACTGGTGTCAAGTACTCCAGAGTTCTGTAGAACAATTGGCCGTGTCTGTTACAGAAAGCCGGAGATTTGTTCCGATTTCTCACATCAGATCTGGTCCATTGATTTCAGTTCTCATTACTTCAAAGCTGAACTAATAAATCCAATGAACGATTTTTCAACCTTATGATTCTCGAACTTCATTTTATACCACCTACATTTTGAAGCGTGTGCTATTTTAAGTAAAAATCCGATTTTTGGAATCGAAATTGATTGCGGTGTTGTCCATTACGTCCTGATTATATCAGCACAACATTCTTAAATCACATTTTTACTAAACTTTACTATATTTTTTGTTTTTAGACAAGTCTAAAGTTAACTATCAAAAATTATTGTTCATAACATTTAAATGACGTAAAACTTGTTGATTCTTTTCTGATTGGTTATGTAACGTTCGGCTTGGCATGTCAGTGAGCGTGTGGAGTGAAGGCGAGACATTCTAAACTTAGGGTCTCACAAATGTATAAGCATACTCCTACTTCTGTTCTCAAATAAGTTAGCTTTTTACTAATGTTAACTTTAATTATAGGGTTAACTTAATAATATAAAATAATTTGTAGGGTAGAATGTTTGGAGGGCTCTTCAAAATCGTAAAGTAATTAATTACTGTATTAAGTTTTAGGGTAAGTGAGTGGAAGAAAAAAATGTAATGTTGCGTTCCGTAGTCTGACTCTAAAAGTTGATTAATTAAAAAATCTATCTTATTTTGATGGTGACAAACGTGATCATTTTGGATAAAGTATGTGTCAGTATGATAGATAATTATTTTAATTAATTATTAATATTTACAATATTATTATACATCTTTAATTATTTATCACTGGAGATAGCCTATTCATGCTTGTATACAAGGTGTTTCAGAACTTCCTACCAATATCTCAAAATATTATTCCGAAGGAAAATAAAAATATTATATTAAAACGTTTGAAAACCCAAAAATTACATGAATAGCAGCAATTTTGTTTTTCACATATATATATTTGATAAAGGATTGTTTTAATAAACCTTTGTACTCGTATATAAGTAGTATTGAATTTAGTGTTTTCCTAATATGATATAACCGAATAACAATATAATTCAATGATTCCGTTCATAAAATCTCTAAAGTGCAATTAAAAAAGAAATTCAGATTCCAGTTTAAATATACCTTTATTGTAAAAGCACATATCATTATTTATCCACTGAAACCACTATTTGGCACTCTAGTTGTGATAAAGTCATAATCATTAAATATAATCAGAAAACTAAGCTAGTTACGGTTTACGATAACTAATTTCAAAATACGTACCACCATGAAGATCGACAGGGTTAAAATTATAAAATAAAAATAAATCTAGAACAAGAATTTAACGAATTATTAAGACATCGTGATTTATAGATCCGGTTCATTATTATGAAAATAAATAATTTTCTAATTAATGGTACAATATTCATACATTTTCAGAATTATTTACATAACAATTGAAAGAAACTTTGCTTTATATCATTAATTTATATCGATTGAAATATAAACAAAAGTATTTCTTGCTTGCTGTCCAAATTATAATACCATCAGCTGCAGTTGCTGAACTATAAACGCCATTTTCAAATAGTTTTCACATTATTCGCTTCATCGTGATAGTGATGTTTCTCTGCTAACAGTGAATATTGGTTGCTGACAGAACATTATTAGAACCACATTGCTGACCGCTGACAGTAACTCCAAAGGGATGTGAAAGGGCAAGTGGGAAGGAAAGGAGTGGGTTAACAATCACTAACTTAATTCAGTAGTTTTCTCGTAATTAACCATTAAGGTATTTCGTTTTGACTTCTCGCAGTATATGTGGAGTTCAGGGTTTCCGCATTAAGGATTAAGTTTCTCAACCCATAACTTACAGAAACTTTTACATTGGAGAAAGCATGTATCCATGACACGTTGTAACCATGTAGATATTGACTGTAATCTGCTTAGAGAAATTTAGGTACTTTTTTGATGGGTTGTCAACGTGGATATCTATTGCTTGACATTAACATTCTTTAATAATCTTTTTACATTAAAAAACTTTGTACTTAATTACTTTTGAAGTTATTGAGTGTTTGAAATTACGAAAAGGAATATGATATTGGAAGATTTGTGAAGAAAGTAAGACAATTGATAAATGATCTTTATATATTCACAAAAATATTTGAAAGGTATGTAAGTAGTGGTCATTTGAAATCGTAAAACCAATTTCAATAGAAATATTTTTGTTTTGGACAGATTGATATGAGTTCATTATTTGATGCTCATATTCTACGTCATTTTTAACGAGAAAAAATTTAATTGAAATATAATATGTTCGTTTAATGTCAATCTGTCATGCTATATATCAATGTCAAACTTTTCAATATAAATCAGTGAGCAATAAAGCCACAATCGTTAATACAAAGCCCTGAAAGTACCTATACCAATTACATGGTATACTTTAAATAAAAATAAAAAATTTAATAAATAAAATTTCAAATTAAAAATATTAGCAAAAAAAGGACAAAAATCTTATTTTAGAATTGTAAATGGATAGGGAATAAAAAGGTAAATTTATATTGTAATCCAGCGGCAGGCACAACGCGCTTGGAATCTGGTCTAGACCTGACTTGATGGCAGTGAATGCTAAACAATAGTTTACAGTGGATCAATCTTTTGTTAGGGGGCGAACCTGCGTTGAGGAAGCAAAAAAAAAGGAAGCTTTGGCAGTAGTCTGTTCAATAAATAAGTTCCGTAATTCCCTAGAAATGAGACCATTCAACTTAGTGACCGACAACTCAGCATTGGCTTGGGTATTGTCCCACTTTCGTAAGTTAGGAAAATTGGGGCGCTGGGTGGAGGTTATATTGTCTCTACCATTTAAAATTTCGCATGTTAAAGGTAATCAGAACCCAGTAGCGGACTATTTATCTAGATTATTTCAAGATAGTGAAGTTGACAACAATGTGTTACATGAACTAGAAAAATTAGTGAATAAGGACAAGATGAACGATAACTCTTTAGAAATGAACAATGAAACTGTAAATAATAAGGACTTAGTAATAAGAGAGGAAACAGTGTCTATAAATAGTATAAGTACGATGCCTTTTAGCTTTATGGACTTAAAAACGCATCAGAAGCAGGATGTAAATATAACTAAAATTATGGAGGGTGTATTGAACTATACCAATAGTGATGTTTACAGTGTGGAAAAAGGGGTGTTGTTTTATGTGAACAATAAAAACAATTCTAAAAGGATCTATTTACATGAGCACTTATTCAAGGTTGTATACGAGTATTATCACAACTCATTGTCTGGCTGTCACTTCGGCATTTTAAAAACACAACAGAAAATAAATGAAAGGTTTTATCACCCTAAACTAAATGATTATGTGAAAAATAATGTAAAATGTTGTGAAGTATGTTTGAAAGCAAAAGGTAGCAACTGGAGGGACCAAGGACCTTTGAACAGCAATCTGAGCAGTCGCCCAATGCAGAAGTTATATATGGATATTTATGGGCCATTACCTGCATCTTCCAATCGAATGCAATACATCCTGATAGCAGTAGATGACTTCGCCAAATATAATTGGATAATGCCACTCAGGAAATGCACCTCAGGTAATGTAATTAATGCATTAGAAAATAATATTTTCAAAAATTTTTCTTTGCCTGAAGAATTCGTGACGGATAATGGAACATATTTTGTCAGCGAGGAATTCAAAAATTATTTGTTTTATTTGGGCATAAAACAAAGGACCTTTATACCTTATACTCCTCAAGGAAATAAAAGTGAAAGGCAAATTCGAAATTTAAATCAAATTCTGACAGCTTATTATCATGACTGTAAAAAGAATTGGGACAAGGATTTGTACCATGTGCAAATGGCCCTAAATACTTGTCACAATGAAAGCATAAAGTCGTCTGCATTTGAATTAATGTTCAGTTTCAAAGCAAATGATGGTTTGTCACTAAAATGGCAAATTAAAGATATTTGTGATGAAAAATGGAGCAAAGATAAGAATGCAAAGATGGTTGAAGCTATTCAAAATTTAAAAAGACAAAATGAGCTGAATTCGAGAAGAAACCGATACAACCGAAATCACAGGCAATTGAAAAATGTATGATGTAGTCTATTGTAGAATTACAAATCAGCGATATAAGCTAGATCTGAAATATGAAGGACCATTCAGAATAATTTCAATTATTAGCTCCAACTCATATGTAGTTCAGAATTTAAAAGAATTGAATGAGTTCCGTAGAATACACTTGCAGGATGTGAAACCCACTGGGGAAAGAAGAATGCATGTTTAAATATAACAAAACAAAATAATTACCGAGGGGTAAATAATTTGAATTACAAAAAAATTTAAAAAAGGAACTGATTAAAAATTATGACGAATTAAATTAGTTGTAAGAATGAAGAAAAACTATATTAGATGTACGCTGTATGTATGTATGTTTGATTTGAGAAATTTCAGTGACAAGGAAGGTTAAATTAAAATATATTGAACAATTGAGGAAATTCTACAGCCCTGTTAAATTGTAAATATTAACTTGAATTGTAATCTTGTAAAAATGTATTTTAAACATGAAGAAACCTCAAGAGGAATAAAAAGTTTATGATTTGGATAAAAGGGCACAGGTGAAGTAAACAGTTGCGATAACCACATGGTTTGGGAGAGGAGGAGTGTATTAAAACAATTCAGTATTTATTTTTCTGAATAATGCACAATTCCGAAACTCATGGTCCGTAATTAATGTTATTAACATGTGTTATTTATGTTTGTATGTAAATTAATAACTAACACGAATGTTGGAATATTAATTTAAACTTGTTAGTCTGATAAAATTTATGCCAAGGAAGAGGGAAACAAAAAAAAAAGAAAAAAGACTGTTATGTCTATGATAAACAATGGTATAGGTAAAAATAATAAAATAAGAACTGACACCCCCGTCTGGGGATATGTTTTAATTCTATATGAAGCTGCGTCAACCAGTGAATGGGCGAGCCAAGGACACACAGTCGTGCAGGGCGAAGGTTCCAAGCACGACCCAACTGATAACAGACCGGACCTGCAATAAACATCCCAGAACAACAATCACCGTCTTCCTCGTTCGACCCATTGTGAAGGATTATCTGGATGGACTATCTTTATGGTAGGACTTAGAATTGTAAAAAGGTAGGTGGCAATTGGACTCTTAATATTTGCCATAGTTTAGGTCAAGGTTTCTATTGGGGAACTTAATTGTTTAAGTTTTCAAAAACAATTTGATAATGTATGGACTCTTTTAAAAAGAATTTATAATAATTAACGCTTGGTTAAAATAACTTGACAACTAGTATGCTGCCTCTTCTTACAACTATTTATCAAAAATAAATTAAAACAAATATTATAAATAAAAAAAAGGTTTTGTAGATTTTATGATGCATGTTAAGGCTAGGTGGAAATACAATTTCTAAAGGATGTGAGATAAATTCTTAGATTTAAGTATAAAACTTGGCAGATACCAAGCGCTTTAAGGGGGGGGGGTGTGTATACCAATTACATGGTATACTTTAAATAAAAATAAAACATTTAATAAATAAAATTTCAAATTAAAAATATTAGCAAAAAAAGGACAAAAATCTTATTTTAGAATTGTAAATGGATAGGGAATAAAAAGGTAAATTTATATTGTAATCCAGCGGCAGGCACAACGCGCTTGGAATCTGGTCTAGACCTGACTTGATGGCAGTGAATGCTAAACAATAGTTTACAGTGGACTCAATATTTTGTTAGGGGGCGATTCTGCGTTGAGAGAGATTTAAACAGGCCTGCAGGAACAGGAGCGTAGTCGGTGCAGGCCGAGAAACCGCGCTCTGCTACCTTTCCGAGTTGAGAAGCGATAGAGTAAAGTCTTTTTAGTGCGAGTTTAAAACTAGTGTCGGGCGTAGGATACGTCGGTATAAATTATTTTAATACCGAACTCCAAGACCTTCACGACCAAAGAGCTAAGTACTTTTGACTGAATTATTGAAATTTTCTAAATTTGAAATTTGCAAAATTAAGAAGTGAATTAAATTGAAATTGGAATTGAAACTTTGAAATTAACGATCCAATTCTGTTGAGTGAGGACTATAATATATATATATATATATATATATATATATATATATATATATATATATATATATTGTAAAGGAGTAATTTATTTAAAGTCTAACGTAAAATTTCATTGAAATTAAAGGGATTGTTGTAAAAATTAAGAGCTGCAGGTGCTGCACCATATCCTGTAGGAACTTGTGAAAAATTCCTGTTGAGAACTGTTTAGTTTGTTAGAGAATTTTATTTGAAAGAAGTTTATAATTATTATTTTATTAGTTTTGAGAAGAAGCCTATTAATTTATTTCATTCAAATTTATTCAAGAATATTATTTTACTTTATATTTTATACACACGTATTTAGAGGACAGTGAGCCCATATTAAATTGAAAGTGCCATGCCAAAGGAAGTAGTAATTTTAACCTGTTGTTCAAAACATCGATTTGGTGGAATACAAGGTTAGTAATTGACATTTGAATTGATTTAATAAACCTGAATATAAAAAAAACGGGTGCAGTTTTAATTTCCACCAGTGTCTACTTAAATCTTATGTGTTCGAGACTATTTAGGGGCATCATAATAAAAACAAAAAATTTTGTATATTAACATTCAGTATAGTACCCTTGTGTTATTTTTACACGTCCACTAACCGATTAAACGGTTGTCATGAAACACTTGTCATTCACTTTTTATAATGTAAACATCACTTACAATATAAGATTTTTTAAAAATTCAAATTTTGAAAAAAAAAAAAACAATAGTTTTTATTGTAACTTTAATACACATTCCTATAAAATATGTATAATATAAGTTATTCGAATAAAATTTATAAATACACGTTGGGATAACAAGTTTTGTACACTGTAAAAAAATTGTAGGAATTATTGTTTAATGGTAATAAGGCTTGAGATCCAAAGCAGCTTAAAGTAATTATCTAAACTATTGAAGATGGTTATGGTTTTAAAACATTGTACTCTGAGTTACTCCTTTTTCTTTCATATAAAAGAACTCCATTAAAACTGATTATTAAACTGGTATTTTATGAAATTAATATCTCTTATACTGGCATCAAGCACTACAATTTTCCTTAGAGCAATAATTGGCCTCGTCTGTTGGGGAAAGCCGGAGATTTGTTCCGATTTCTCAAACAGATCTGGTCCATTGGCTTCAGTTCTCATTACTTCAAAGTTGTACAATAATTTAGATCGAAATTCTCCCACTTTTCCATTGTTATGTTACCTTATAACATTGGATTCTTTAAATCCAGGCAAATATATTGTATGTGTTATTAAAGTGCCATTTTCCAAACACAGTACTCACTATTAATCGTCACGATTATGATGTTTCTCTGCCTAATTGAATGTTGGTTGTAAACACGACTGCCGACAGAACGGTTTTAAAAACCGCTTGTTGACCGCTACCTCTAACGGGATGTGAAAAGAGCTTAGGGGAAAAGGAGGGGTTATACCACTATTGAATTAATGTATAAAAGTATTATTATGGTAATATTTTAAGCCGGTAATAAATATTACTGTATTGTAATTTCTGAAACTAGACTATGATAGACTTGAGACATATTCCTCAGAACGTATATATTGTTGGTCTGTTTCTATGCCGTATCTTATATACTGTGATAGTGTTATAGCATAGAAACTTGTTAAATTACACGTAAATAATATAGCAATACAATAACTAAGAAGGCTGTAGTGCTAGTTCATTTGGAACATATTGTGGCTAGACCAATATAGTAAAGAGTACTTATCACGGTTCTGTAACTTATGTCAAATGTCTTATGTTTTATGTTAACATCAACAACTTTAATATCATTAAATGTTTATTGATGAGGAAGGCATTGCAAGGACAACTAGATTCACTCTTCAAATAAAGTAAAGTCTGAAATATGTATGTTTAGGCCACTATGTTAAATTATTAATCTATAACAGTGATGATAAATTCTATGAAATATCGAGCCTGCCTAATAATTGATTGCAACCTATTACACACATCATTTTAAACATATTATCTTAATAAATATCATTGTTACAGCGTTTTAAGTCGGCAATAAGGTAAGCAAAGCATCATTGTCATATGTTTATTAAAAGACTGCGGCGGTTTATTGTTTTGTAAACATATTGTGACCGAATGATTCGAGCGGGGGTGTATCAAAGAAGAGATCGAGATTCTCTGAAATGTATTTATGTAACTGAATTGAAGCATAATAGGTTTTCGGTAGGAATTTCCGCTATTAACGTTTGATTCAGTAAAGTATACCATTGAACGTTATATAATTGTTTTCATATTAATTAGTCTTTATCACACATCGCAGTAAATAATTAATACTTAACTTACCGTATTATTTAAGTGGTATAAAAGTATTCATATTTATCTAAAGAGAGCCGAATACGATTCTTATTTGTAACGTTTATAAGGTAGCAGTACGCCACACCTCGTGTCGCCTAACATGCTTCGCTAAGGTCTTATGCAAAACTTCATTCTATAGCTCATTTCATTCTTGAAATGCCTGCGGACAGACAGGCAGACAGGCAATCATACGTACAGTATAATTTTGTATCCATTTACTGAGTAATAAGATGGTAGGTTCAATGTTTCAATGACGCTCAACCAAATAATATGGAAAGACATGGAACCATAACAGAAGTCATGTTTAAGTAGAAGAAATGAAGTTGTGGAAAAATTAAAGTGAAATGAAATTGTTATCGGTATATCATATGAAGATTTAGGCTGCCTTAAAACTTCCTTTGAGTGACATTTACCACATCGAAATAGAAGAACTGAAGCTACATGCAAGATTTCAAATCTGTAACAGAATTAATTATCAATTCTCGAGATACTGTGAAGACAGACAGACAGAAATCAACTTTTCCAGTCACTTCAGAATAGGCTTCTCTGAGGCTCAGCTAACATTTTATTCAGTCCACTAATATTCATATGATTAATTTAAAATTGAACTGATATTTATATCCGTTATTATATTTGTTTATAATAAAAGAACCCTTTTTGTGAAAAGATTGTCACTTTCATTTCAAAGATTGTATTATTGTTGTATTTTAATTGAATTTAAAACTTAAAGAACTATGATTTCTATATAAAATACCTGTCTATAAACTGTTTTATATCGCGTGTTATATTTTAATATGCGAAAAAAGACAACGTTGCTGGGTTTAGCCTAAGGAGATTGGCGGCCAGGTGCTGCAATGATTAATTATCGTCTGTACTCTCTCTACGCAAACTTTACTGTTTTTCTTGTGGAATAAAAATTGTTTACTTGTATAATATGGTTTCTATATTTATTTTAATGTGCTAATTTTAAAATTAATAATCAATTATTGCTGTCTGTTTTTTTTCTTTTTCTTGGCGTGTTTGGATGTGTGGCTTCTTCTTTAAACGCAATGGCTGTAACAGATAAATTAGGGAATTACGTAAAAATGGTGGATTAATGAAATAATAAATTGGTATCTGTAACACTTAAAAAATCGAATGTACGTCTTGTTAAGAAACAGTGACGGAACTTTTACATTTCAATACACTCAAGTATGTATTTTCTTAACCTTAATTTTTTGTATTTGTATTGTGTTTTATTTGTGTTGTATTTGTATTGTATTTGCATTGTATTTATATTGTATTTTTATTGCTTTCGTATTGTATTCGTATCGTATTTGTATTGCATTTGTATTGATTTGTATTGTATTAGTTTTGTATTCTTATTATATTTGTGTTGTATTTCTATTGTATCCGTATTGTATTTGTATTGAATTCGTATTGTATTAGTATTGTGTTTTTATCGTAATCGTATCGTGTTTATATTGTATTTGTATTGCATTCGTATTGTATTTGTGTTGGGTTTGTATCGGGTTTGTATCGTGTTTGTATTATATTTGTATTGTATTGTAGTTGTATTGTATTTAACTGTATTTATATTGTATTGGTATTAGTATTTGTATTGTATTTGTATCGTATTGGTATTGTATTTGTGATGTACTTGTATTGTATTTGTATTTGAAATAAATTGTATTAACAGAAAATACACACACACACACACACACACACACACACACACACACACACACACACACACACACACACACACACACACACACACACACACATATATATATATATATATATATATATATATATATATAGTGCTACAACTTCAGTAAAAGTTAAAGTAAAGTTACGATGACAGATATTTCAGTTGAATGAATGAATTAATCCGAACCTACAACCATGTGCTGCATAGTTCGATTATATCACTAACACTTTTAAACCCAACTGTAATGATTGTACAGCTAAAGTGATTTATCTTTCTGAATTATTGCAAAATTCGCTACAGATTAGAATGAAAATGCTAACAACCAGATACAGTAATAATCGATATGTCAGTAATTCTTTCATGGAGACTCTTTAGCGCGACTTTTACTGACAAGTAATTGTTCTGTTTCGAAGTGAGATGGTAAAAATGAAGTAAAAGTGTAAAAAAATTTAAATTTTACAGATCATTCAGGAGAGTCAAATTGCATCTTTGTTGTAAATATTGGTTAACTCTCAATATCTAATAAGTAAGTATATAGTTTCACATCCATATTTTAAGGATTTTAATTTTATATTTTATAAAATACAAATTAATTGGCCGAAAAGATAGCACTGAGGGTTGAGGCCAAGGCAGTCAGTTACTGTATTGAAGGAGTACTAATGATCAATTGATGTGTGTTAAATGTTTCAGGAAAACTTTACCGTGCAGCTTGTTCAGCAAAAGGGGTAGAACGTCTTGAAGTTTGGCAAATAAATGCTAAGTTGTAGGTAAATATTTTATTTCAGATCTACTAGGCGGATTGTATAGGTAAGTGTGTATACATCCCAAGAACTTCTGTTGTAGTGGTCAATCCTTGCGGAAATTCCTGAGTAACGTTGCTGTACATCTTGTCCGACAGCTAATATGGAGTGACAGCTAATATGGTTGCCAGGTGCTAGGATCGTAGCCTGACCCAATTTTCAAACAAACTTTACTATGCACCTCATTTATCAAAAGCGATAGTCCATATTACCCACCGATGTAATTGAACATCAAAACAATTAACCTTGACAGATATAATAATACCTGCTGTGAATAGTTACCTCTGATATAATAAGCCATATGATATTATAATAAATTGTTGCCAGCTGTTTCCCGGCGGGTTTTGGCTTTAGTGATAGTAAATTTTATACAACATGATTAAATAATATTATAAATAACAAATTTCATAAATATAACCGATAATCAGGAGGATTAATCCAGCTGGCTGGCAGGTCAAAGTCAAAATATTTTATTGTTGTGAGAACTCTATTTAATGTGTCAATACGCTAAACAAAGCGTGTCATTGTCACGCCCATTCAGACATGCAGATCTTAACATTTACACTCATTCATACACTTTCTACGTTACCCACTCTAGTTCGAGCCATGCGTGTACACTTTCATATTTATTGGCAAGGAATTCCCTCACCGAATAAAAGACTTCAGAAATATATTGACGTTTTAACAGAGATTTTATAGCTTCAGTGTATGAGCTATCTTTTGAGAGTCAGGGAGAATCAGAACAACAGCGTCGTGGGATGTTAAGCGTATAAATACTGCCATTATGTATTGTCAAAATCTTAAGTTATCCCTGACTCTAGTTTCGTGAGTGTGTACGTCTTGTCCTCGTATAAAAATATCTTTAGTCATACGATATAGAGAACGAATACTAAGTTCAGCTCCACTTTGCCTTCCATTTACTGCAGCACCTAATGTCTAACGCTGTCACTTGTCTCGTGGAATCTGGAATCAACATTCATCTGAAAGGTTCAAAACAATCAGCGATGAAGAAACTTAAATCGAACCTTACACTGTTTGACATCAGAGGCACATAAACTACAAACAAATGTAATCCAGCTGAAGTGGTGTTGTCATTGTCTCATCAGGTGCACAATTTCGTTATACTGTGCTAAGTGAAGGTGAAATGGAGCTGAACCTAACATTCGCATTGAATCAAACCTTACAAGCAACAATTTCTCTACGTAGAGTAGTTTTGAGTATAAAAGGGCAGGGTAAAGTCAACAGCTTAACTCTCTGAAAGATAGCCTCTCTACAATGTTCTATTGTACCACTTTCCTGGAAACAAGTATCTTGCGTTTAGTTCATTAAACACTGATAATTACACAATGAATAACAAATGTTTAATAAAAGTTATTTATTAGTAGATAAAATGGAACATTATGTCAAAAGTCAGAACGACATAACAGTTGGTAGATGGTTTTCTAAACCTTTTAGCAGTAAATAAATATTTAAGAACCATCATATTTATCAAGGATCAGATAAATGATAGATGATGCAAGGTAACATAAGGTGCTGTAATTGTTAAATAATTGTAACCTGATAAACTTTACTGTGTCTTCTGTAGCAACCTCCAATGTCAAAATATATGAGTTATATTCTACGATATATGATAACCTGAGAAACTTAGTGTTGTTACAATTATTATTTAACGTTCAAGAATGTTGTTAAAAAGTTGTTCCCGTGAACTCGAAGTGACAAAATACTAGGGAAAACTAGTTTTGCAGTTTGAAGACAATGTTAGATTAGGCCAAGACCCCAGGTGCTCTGTTATTCAACTACTGTCTGCGCAACTTCCTAACAAACTGTTTTACGCTGGCGAAAATATTTTACCCAAACTTCTGTTTCAGTGTCACACGGTAAAAATGGAGTGTTTGGAACTATTGTAATCCAGTGTTCTCTTCGCGTGCTTAAAAAATTTTTAAAAAAAGTATTGGACACAAATATCAAACTTGAACATCTGAATAAAATATAAAGTCTACTATTTTCAATTTTAAAACCAACAAAATTCGTACAGTAAATCTTGAAAATACATTTATCTAACAAATCATGAAGATAGTATATCGTATTCGTAGTTTATAATGATGAATATAGTTGCAATGCACTTTATACTGTACGATCAAACGCCATTAATTTGTGTTGACGCCATTGACTTCATTCATTCTGTTTGTATTGTAAGACATGCTTTTGTACTTATGTATCCTAAACAATTCAGAAGTGCTGTTTGAGTTATTTACTTTTAATTTCATTCTAAAACTTAGCGTTATTCTAATAAAAATGTTTAAAACATAAGGATAAGGATACGCGTCTTTAATAATACAGATTGATTATCTTCTTATGCCTAGTAACTTATTACTTGTAACAACGATCTTTAATATGAAAAGTAGCTGAGTAACCATACTTCGTTATTGTAAGAGTGTTTACATATGTCTCGTTCTACAAAATAGCATTCATACCATTATGGTTGTTAGATGAATTAATTATAAAAGGGAAGAAGGTAATTTAGATTTAGCTATTTACTATACATATTACTAAAAAAAGTATTTTAATCAGTGGTAAAAGTAATGCCAGGAAATGTTTATTATTATTTCGGATAATGCAGCATAGCGAGCATGTATCGGTGAAGTCTTACTTTCAGCATATAAAGTGTGTTTTAGACGTGTAGCTAGAAATAAGCAATGTAGGGTTTTAGGTCACATTTTGACGATAATTTGTGAGAAGATGGTTTAAAACCAATTAGTTATTGATGAATATCAAACTGTTGTGAAACGCCAATGA
The DNA here is from genome assembly GCF_021130785.1 of Homalodisca vitripennis. Taxonomy (NCBI): domain Eukaryota; kingdom Metazoa; phylum Arthropoda; class Insecta; order Hemiptera; family Cicadellidae; genus Homalodisca; species Homalodisca vitripennis. The sequence continues at coordinate 16,772 of NW_025778955.1, read as the reverse complement.
TGGTAACTATGGATAAACTTTACTTAGCTTTTAAATTACGAGAAATTAAAAAAATAAAAGTCTCACTATAATACTCAGTAATGTTAGCTTTTTAGCACTATCTAATTTTTATGTAGGTTCATAAAGAAAAATAAATGTTAGCACTTATTGTGTCGTAATACAGGAGAATTCAAAAGAATCTAAGACTTTAAATATTATTTAATATTGACTGAATAAAACATTACTGAATATATTTATTTACTTTTCAGACGTTAGTATGGTAGAACGGCTTGAGATAATTATATGTATGAGCTATATTTTTGAACACGTTCTATTTCGATTAGTTTACATAATGGATTGTGATGTATTTGTTACAAAATCTTCGCATGTGTTGATTATAATATCCAATACACTGGTATAGAATATAATAAAGAGTTGAATGTATTTTAACCTTATGTAAATTCCATAGTAATGAAAATAAGAATTTTCTATGAAACGAGTAAACGTTTTGTATTTTCCTGGAATAGTTTGTATAAGCAGTCGTGAATGAAAATGTTGGGTGGAATATTTCGCGATGAAAATATATACACAACGCATGTGTTCAACCGAATAAAACCTCTTAGCCTGGAGTTCACGTACAGAAACACTGTGTCTGACGGTTGTTACAATGTTACTCTGTTACTATTCAACATCGTCTCTTAGTAACATTGAGCAAGTGAGGCACATTGTAGTTTGTGTTTTATTTTAGTAACTATACCATACGAGTAGAGCAGTTGATATAATTATAGTGTTGATATTTATTTATTTTTATTTATTTATTTGATGTTCATTTATATCAAGTATTTTATTTTGTACACATATAAAATGTCTAAACAAAAACAAAAGTCAACCAAAATGTAAATGTGGATTTATGTTATTGCGGAAATGTGAAAGTCACAATAATAGCCTACCAAAGAACCTTCCTTAAAAAAATCTTGTTAATGGTACCAAACTATAATTTCAATATAACGTTTATGGACAGTGTTAATAACATTAGTTAATTTGAAACTAGATTATTTTTATTGTATTTTAAATTCAACTTCCCACGTAAAACTTTGTACTCACAAGTAACCGTTCATGGCAGCGTTTCAGGGGACAGTTCTTTTCGAATCCGCATGAAAAGTATCTTAAAGTAATGAGACTGAATGAGTTATGAAGGTGAGGTTCTGGACCAAGCTGACATTAGATAAACTAGGTAGAATTTCAGAATTTTAGGTATTAAAGTTCCTCCAATTAGACACAACCGGTTTTGATGACAATACTGGAAATTTCGTCATCATAGGTTATAATGATACCTATGATACCCACAAAAAACAATTTCTGGAACATAGAGAGACGATGAATGAGATAATAAGCATATGTTATGACTGATTAACTTTTAATAATATTTCATCCTTCACTTCAGATTTCCAGATGACCCCTATGAGAGGCCTCTTAAACTTGAGAAACATTGAAAGAGGTTAATTTTGACTTCTTTCAGTAACCACTACCTCAGTAGTGGTTAGTTCAGGTTAGGTTCAATAGTAGGGGGTAAGGGAATATTTTAATATCGATGCCTCTGTTTGATTCACATCCTGTTAGAGACATCACGGGATCTACTTCTCTAAATGACTGCTGCAACTGACGTCACAGTATTTAATGATGTCACATTTCAAGTCGTGCTCCTGTTGAAAACCACGTTACAGTTACGTACAAAATCATAAGAATGAATAAAAGAAACTGGCAGATGGCTAGAAGATTAACATTTTAATCAAGCCATTTTCCTTATTTTAATATTTTCCTTCCTTGTATTTTTGGATATTTTTACTCCCTTTTAATTTTTTTCAAATAATAACTACTGGAAACACGATGAAAAATTCTAAATATTTTACTTTATTATACACCTAATACATCGAATATTAATAATATTAATTCTGAACAGTTACTATTCAAGTATTTAGTGGAATACAAAAATTAATTGCGAACTTTGAATAAAAGTCGATAAATGGGGTGTTCAGCCTTTATATTATGGACATTAAGCAGTGGAATGTATTTTACCACATTCTTATGGACAGCGAGCAATAATTATTATGTAAGTTTATATATTCTCTATTGCACTGTTATTTGTACGCGTCCACATAGTCTGTTACTGGAAGTATGAGAGTTCTCTTGGTTTAAAAGACGTAAGCTTAGTAGCTCAGACCTTGATAACTAATATTATTTTTAAATGTTAACTATAATCGTTTGAAATTATATTTTCCCTTGCTTGATATACTAAAAACCAACCGTCAGGCATATAAATGATAGATAACTGTCAGACCACTTGACAAAGAAACTAAAATTCGCCACTTTAAGAATCCGCATATGTTTATATGCCGCTGATGAAACGCTTGTTTACGTGTCAGATAATTGGTTTCAAGCTAAAAGAGAAAGATAATTTTTTATTTTAATTTTGATACCGTATAATTTTGTGCTTCACCAAAAATAGCGCGGTTGACGATACATATCTTGCTTAGGAAAAATTTCTCTGTCGTTTCAAGAAAAATTAATTTTGTGTTTATACAATGAAAAATGGCTTTCGACTCCTGGACTTGTAGATACCGGTAAAACATCTTTGTATTATATAATACCATTATATATTGTACCAATTAAACGCAATAATTCCTGCAGGGAGGTTGCGTTCCAAACATTATAGCTAAACAACGAATATTCTCGCAATTACAAACTCCAATGTAGTTATGTAGGGACCTGATATAGATCCGCATTAACGCTGGAATTCTCTATATATTTGAATAATAAGGAATGTAACAGAATATGCAAGGTAAGCTCGGTTACGCAAGTCGGTATGTGGTGCTTGTTTCCTTAAAATTATTTGCAATTATGAAATTATCTTTGCATAATGTGAGAACAACTATTTTATTAGGTGTGTTTAAAAAAAGCAAATTACAATTCAAAGAGTTTCTTTAAACAAATTAGTAATAAAAGTAATAAAGTTTTAATTCAATTTTCCTACTTCAATTTTCTTTGTTGTTATAGTTGTTTAACTTTTATTTAGAAGGATTACTTATTTTAAATAAGAATACGTTCATTAAAATTAGCTTAGGTAAACATATGAGTTGTCAACTTTATCATAACGTAAGCCTGTTACTTATAATACTCTAAGCAGTATATACTGTATTTCGTGTGGTTACAAGGTTTGGATTCACTTAACAACCCCATGACAAGGTGATGAGTGCTAGCCTGCGTAGCATTCTCCCTTCCCATTTAGACTGTGAAGATAATGTACAATACAGCGTATTTTTAAATTATGAAAATATTTTAGGGCGTGGTTCAGTAGATAAAATTAAACAAAAAGGTTTATTAACACTGTTGTCTATTTTAATTTGTTTTATATTTGTCTGTCTAAAAATATATATCACTCGGAAAATCTGGCTTTGTAATTTATCATGTCTGTCGCTATAATTGCATTTTTGCGGCCATAAATATTTTTAAAGACAATTTATTAAAAACCGAGAAGGAAAAATGTTAATAAATTTAAAAAAAAATTCATAAAATTGTTGATAATTTATATTTATGAACGTATTATAAAAGATGGAATAAATGTCGGTTTAATACTACTATGTAATCCCATTCAAATAAAGTTATACGAGAATAATAAAAACAATTTTGTTCGCTATTTCTTGAAACTATCCAGTGCACCTGTTCGGAACCCTCCAGAAGCCCACTAACTGTGTTCCACATGGGCTCCTAGCAACCCAGTTATCGCTACATCTTGGCTCTAGATAGCTCTAAACTACAGTATCATCTTAGAAAATGCACCTGACCTTTGAGACAAACGCACACAATGTCAATGAAAACTTTCCAGGGATGCCTTATTTGCGGTCACAGGGAGTGTTCAGACTAAATTAACTGCCAGCTTTTGGGGGCTATCCAACATTGAGAATCCATGCATTTTGGAGCCCCAAGCCTCTTGGATTTCACAAAAAAAGTACCTAGAAGATTTTAACATATAGGTATTACAGACCACTATAAATGCCTGACGTATGAGAATGCCATCTCTATATTCTTCTATTATAAACTTTCGGGCTGTAGAATTTCTCGGTCTCTGAGTCCTCCAATCATTGGCGGGCTTAATTTCTTGCCTGGCGTAATAACTGGTTCATAAGACATCTATGATGCATCTTCTAGAAACATATAAATGCGTAAATGATATAGTCTTGCTTTAAAAGTTTCCTATTTATTTTTTACATTACAACATAAATTATGTAGGAAAAAGGACTGAACTTTAGCCCAAAAACTGTTTTATTTTCCCAGAATATTTATGCTATTATTTAATTACATAAATGCATTTACAAGAATTCAGTGCAGTTGGTGCATGTGGAGCATTCCACAAAAACTTTATACCAATGCCCTATAAATTCCATATACTCGTGAAACATCCATCTTTGTTGTGTGGGAGAGAGTAATCAATGGTTTTCCACATACACTAACCAAATAGATTAGGGTTGAGTTCTTTTTGATTCAATACGAATAAAACTGTTCTTGGTTAAAGTGGTGTTAAAATGGCGTGGAATATAAATAAAATTCTTTGAAATTATCATTAACATCTATAAATTGCTATTATGTATAATATTATTGTGGAAAACTGTTTTATCCTGAATCTATGGTTCAAAGATGCTTATATACATCGTAGGCTTATGAATTGATCCATCTAACGTTAAGGCTAGTTTTGGGGATACGAAAAAGCGTAAAAGATCTAGTGTTAAGTCAAGGGGAAATTATTAAGTGCCTCTCACTCCGAATTGTACTATTAAATTTCATCCGAATCTCCAGGCCAAATTTGGAAAGATCTTTTAAATATTGCGGGCACAGTCTTGATGAAACATAAATAGAAATGTATTGGTTATGTATTAGGTGCAATCAGTAGTTCACATAGAAATTTATTTCGGGGGGACGGGGCTGACACACGGAATGGTTTAGGAAGAATAAAAAACCATCCAAAAAAGGGGATTCGGAATCTTTGTCCAGGAAAAGTTGAGATTTATACTCTCGTAAATGTTCTAGCTTAAAAGAACGACTGGTTTAATATTAATTTTTTGTCTGCCAAAAAATTCGGGGGGGGGGGCGGTCGGGAGCCTCCTGTGACCCCTTATATACGCCATTGTGTGTAATTAGTAAATTATAATTATAACTAAAGGATAGTGTTATAAATGTACACACATCCTGACAAAAGTCTATATTAGGGCAGCAAGACTCGGAAAAAAGATCTTGTTCAACTAAAATATTTTTATTCTTCACGTGATTTTGCCTGGATATTAATCTTACGCAAAGTAAAAAAATTTATACTTTTATGAAATATTCTAATAATTTCAGCCCTTTGAAAAAACGCTTACTATGTGATTTTTGAACCGAAGCTGAATACATGAAGATTTAAAATGAAGATATTTGTAATGTTTTTAGTAACTTGCATGATTGAATAGACCTTTAAATTACAGAGCTCCTAATGTACTTGAGGATAGAAGTTGTTATTATAGCAAGAGAGATGCAGTTTTTTTACAGTTCGAATTTCTTTAGTTCAATTAATGTAATTGATAATAGTTCCTGTCCTGTAACGGACATTCTGTAATTCTACTTTATATAGTGAACTATTCCAAAATATACAGTATGGCTATAAAAATATGCTATAATAATTAAATTCTAGACAGAAAAAACATTTAATTTTCCATCCTGAAGTTTCAGTATTAACAACTTTTCCCATTATGATATTAAACTCAACAGTCTGATAACTTCAACTAACTTCCCTAAGCTTTTGTTTACTTTATATTTTCTCTGTAATAATTCAAACTGGAAAATCATTCCGTCAGATTTCTTAAGGCATACGTGCTTATTTAAATGAGGTATTTATTATTCAAACGAATAAGTATGTGTCATGAATAGGAAAAAAGCACGATAAACACATTTCAATTACAGAGTATAAATAACTATTTCTATTTGTAAGTGCGCAAACAAAATTAAGGATTCATAATTTGTTTATTGAGTAACCAATAAATGATAAGCAACGTACTGATCTTTAACATGAAAAATAAGCAATTTTATTATGCAAGTATAAAGTCACTAATTATTGTTTGAACTGTTTAACTAAAGTAAGTTTTTATAAAAATATTTAAATGGTTTTGTTTAATGGTTACCTACAAATTTCAAGTTTAATATGGAGAAATTCATGTTTTAGAATCTATGTTATACAATAATTCAACTCCTATTAATAATCATTAGATAAATAAAAAACGTATTTTCTTAAAAATTTTCAACGCAATGAGATATTAATGAAAAGTGTACCTAATTAAATCGAGAATGAAAACTCAATACAAAATCATGTATCAAACGACAGTAATTGTATGTAAAATAATACACCCAAATCAAACACAGTAGGTGGCTGCCAAAATTCAAATCTAGCCAAACTGAAACTAATTATATTTTATAGATCGCAGTTAAAATTACTTGCTAAGTCTCTAATAATATTTTTTATCGATGTTGTACTTTAAAAACAAATTATATATTAAAGTATTGGGTCAAAATTAAAGCAAAGCTTTTTTGGAGAAAAATGTTCAAAACAAAGTGTTAAGGCCTTAGATTTTTATGTAGATATCGTAGAAATCTGCTTATTGCAATCACCTAAATAGCAAAATTAGGGAGATTTTTTCTATATTCTCTGATAATGGCTCCTAGAATCCAAAACCACCATAATCCGAAAATGTGTATATATATATATATATATATATATATAATTTATTTCAATAAACATTGAATCGCAAAAAGTACTTGCTCCGCCGGGACTCGAACCCAGATCTCTCACTTGCCGGGTGAATGTGCTACCATTACACCACAGAGCCCTCACTTTTTACGATTCAATTATTTTGTATTTGGCCGTTTCTTTCACATATGTGTTTAAATAACCAAACTAACATATGATCGGGACCAAATACCTGTCAAATGACTTCTATTTACATTCATTAATGGTAGCACATTCACCCGGCAAGTGAGAGATCTGGGTTCGAGTCCCGGCGGAGCAAGTACTTTTTGCGATTCAATGTTTATTGAAATAAATTAAATTCGGCTATTGCCATTTATACAAATTTAATGAATATATATATATATATATATATATATATATATATATATATATATATATATATTACATATATATATATCAGTTATAGGTTTATGCAATATAACTTAAGCTCATAAATATGATAACTTACGTAATTTTAAATAGATCAAACTTAACTTCAGTAATTATTAGGGTTTCAAGATAGCGGACTTTTGATTTTGTGCAATATTTACTAATCTATGTTCCAATATAAACTCAAAATGAAAAAGTGTTCTAAATAATAAGTAATTAAAAGCAACTTTATTATTGATTATTGGAATTTTTTAATATTTCTTAAGGTTTCAAGCTGTTAGTCAAACCTCAGTGGTCATGCATCATATACGATTAAACATGTCTTGGAATATTCACGGAATTTACAATAATTTTGTAATGTGTGACCTTGTGTGATTTATATCTCGTAACATTTTCGCGTAGCAGCCTACAGAGTTTTGTATACCAAAAAACTTTTCAGAAAAAATTATTGTGAACACGATAATTGCTGTAATTTTGAATAGATCCGGACTAAAATTAGTATAGAATCAGTAGTTTGACATTGCTTTGTATTAGTTCATTATTCTGTCGTAATCAATAAAACGCATCAAAATGGCGGCCATTTGATTTATTTCAAAAATGTTTGCAAATTATTTTCTCAACAAATCTACAAATGAGGAATGTTATAAGTATTAAGTAATTATAAACGACTTTTATTATAAACGTTGCGATTTCTCGTGTAAAAAAATATCACATAGTTTAAATGAAGCTAATGACCAATAAAATAAATGAAACGTTATAAGGTGGTGGCCATTTGTATATATGCAAATATTTATCTCGTGTATTTAAAACATAAAGAATGTAATGAAATTTCAAGTAACTTTCTTGATTCTTAATCATTGTTAGATAACATAAGGTTTCATAAGCAGGCCATTCACAAGTTTTAGACGAATAGTGTAAGTAAAACAAGTGAATAAGTTCCCAAAATTAACTTAGGATTCACTGTAACAAAAATTTAAAATTTTTACGAACAAATTTATACGCTTTAAACTTTGCTAGGTTTTAAAATATTTGAAAGAGTTTTGAGTATACATGCCAATCTTAATATTCAATGCCGATAATGTAGTTTGATATTTCGAGATAATATCCACATGTGAAATCTACCTTTCTTTCAAATAAGTCGGGAAGGGATAGTCAATATTTGGGACTCTATTTATTGTTTTAAATATCTATCAGTAGGATTCCTACATGTGACGTGAGATGTCAGCTTTCCTAAACAAATTCTAAATGATGTGTCATTTTAAGGAACCGGATGTGAATAAAATGTGTTTAACCTCTATTAGGTAAATTACTCGGTTTTGTAAGAGATAGAGAGGCAAACTGTCCTGTCACTTCGTTATAATACCACCCACCCGCAGCTATATATTAAAACTGACATTAGCCAAACTTATGAAGTACTAAGGATCAGAGGAGGGTAACATGGAACGAAAACAAGCCGTTGCTCCATAATTGCTGGCGATCCATTTTATTTGAAGAAGTCACCTTTAAAAATCATTGTAAAAAGAGAAAATCACGACCAGTAGCACATTTTATAATAAATGGATAAGTGAGACAATGAAGCGATAAAACATTTGCAGTAAATCTAATAATAACGAATATTTATGAAAAAGTTATTATTGTACCTGAAAAATCTGGTGGTACTGTAGTAGGTAAATGGTAATCAAACAGGGCTACATGCTCAATACAAAACCCACCAAAATCAAACAATAGTACCGATATCGGCCCAAGATCTTAATCGTACTAGGCTTTCAAGTTTATTAAGCTGTGAGTAGAAGCTGCTGCTCGAATTTATTCTTTATCTATAAAACATCAGTTTTGCTTTGGAATTAAAATGTAAATTTAGGTACAAAAATTTAATTTATTCGGATTTAAATATTGTTCCAATCTTCTAAAAAATATTATGTATGGACGTAATTTTTGTAGTTTCATATTTAACAGGAAAAATTAAAGTAATCAAATAATTAACAAAAATGTATTAAAATACGGCCAGTGTTCACACGTACTACGAAAAAGGGTAATGTACGAAAAGCGGACTCGCTTTTTATATCGAAGTTGGCAAACGATATTAATCATAACCATTGATATAATCAATCGATACAGAAAAATTATTTTAAACAATTAACTTAAATAATCCTTATCAACAGCTCTGTAAACACTTTCAACTAAATCCACCTAAGGTAATATTTCAATTTAACATAGTAACATTAGATTATTAAAAATGGCAGTCAATTTTAGAAAACTACACGAAATTAATTTGAAAGATGATAAGACATGTTTTTTGTGGCTTCAAAATGTTGGACCTATACCGAAAACCCATTATGTGAAATTTGTGGGAAAGAAACAACTGTAACTGCGAGAGGTGCTGAGTGGTGAGAGTATGGTCGTCTTCCGTTTTCCTAATTTTGGTTATAATAATTTGTTTGACCACTGTAAATATGAAATTCATTTTAAATTTAAAACATATGATTGTTATTAAGGACTATAGGTACTTTTATATCGATTGATAATCTAGGATGCCAGATGCGAATATTAGGTATTGATGGGTACATTCTTCAATATAAAAAACCGGGACCGCTTATCGTACCCTACTCAAGAAAAACACCAAATACGGTACTAGAGTCTTGAATAATTGTATATTTAGCCCTTTACAGACACCTCGGGAACATTATTATTGAACTTTTGTACTTGTGTTACTTAATTGCAATTATCTCCTAGTGTTCAATTTAACACTGTAGTAATTCCCTCAGTGAGACAGACTGAGGAGTATATATATATCTTTGACACTTTGGTAACATCAGTTAGTGAATTTCTCTGCTTGTGTAACTTTACTCTAGTTATCACTTAGTGCTGGGTTTACCACTCTCAGAAGTAATTTTCGTAGTGAGACTGACCATAAACTACTGACCAAAACTGACATCTTGGAAAATTTCGCTAACATCAGTTAGCGAATTTCTCTGCTTGTGTCACTTCACTCTTGTTATAACTTAGCTCGGTTTAACACTTTCAGCAGTAATTCTCTCAGTGAGACTGACCATAAACTACAACAGTTCTAAAGTTACATCTTGGACATTTCGGTAACATCAGTTATGGAATTTCTCTACTCGTGTTACTTTACTCTCCTTATCACTTAGTGCTCGGGTTAAAGAGCAAGAGTAAAATTTATTAGAGGGAAACTTAAATTCTAAGTTACTTTACAGCTTGTAAATTAAAACAGCCATTACTTCACTGTTTGGTTCTTAAATACCTTATCACAATATCCTTAAACAAGGGCGAGAATAAGCGGATGTAGTGGGTTACGAATGTGATATTTTTGGCTGTATTAGTTCATAGGAGAGAAATCATTCTTATTGACGTTGAGTTGAGGTTTGCGGAATCATTTAAGATATTTCTGAAGTCCGCCACTCGGTCTACACACGTACTTTTGATTGTCACCTTGATTTTTACATTTTTGATTGTGACGTAATTTTGATTTTTCAAAGTAAGCATTGAGACTCTCTCCAGACGTACGTGACAGAGTTTGGAGTGATCCTGGAGATCGATATATTCAGTGCAACATTTTCCTTAGGGAAGAGTTTCCATGGTGGCTCTGCCATGATTTGGGGTGGAAATTTAAGGGAGACAAGCACAGATCTTGTCAAGTTTAATAGAGGCACCATAGATCCTATGATATATGTGGAAGAGTTTCTTTCAGAGTATGTGATAGTTTTTTTCTGGGATTATTGGTCAATATTTAATTTTATGCATGATAACTGCCGACAACACAGCCAGGGTTGTCCAAAACTACACACATGTGAAGAAGATATTCATGTTTTACAGTAACCAGCAAACAGCACAGTTCCCCATTCAATACATCACATATGGGATCAAATAATCAAATAGTACGAACCATTAGACGCCGCGGTGAGTTGCTAACCCTGGTACAGCTTCAACGAGCCCTACAGGAGAAATGTGAGAACATCAATCAGCAGGTGATCGTAGCCATGGCCGTAAGTATGCCTCACTGACTACAGGAAGTCGTTGAATCCAGGAAAGGCAATACCAGATATTAATAACAGTTTTACCGTTATAAGCAAAAGAAGTGCAACATTTCTGATGTTTAAAATTTAAAATAAATGTGCGTTTGTAAAGTTGTAAAGTTAAGGCCATTTTAATGCTTGCACAATATTTTTTAGATATTTTTACACTATATATATAAAAAATATATATGTATATAAAATTTACTAACACTAATTTCACAAATAATTATTTTAAGTTTACGGTATATATAATACAAACTGGTAAACTTCAAATAATTATTTGTAAAATTAGTGTTAGTAAATTTTAAGTGTTTTGCAAAGATATTGGTGTCCTTACTTTTTTGTTTCACGTTGTCGATAAAAGTTCGCTGGACTGCGCTTTTGAACTAACATACTAGTTCCTGCTCTAAATATTCTAAAATATTAAACATATTTTTCATTGTACAAAACCAAACACAAAATTAATATAGTCATTATTAATGTTATTTTTACTGTAAATGAAAATATTATAAAAACTAAGTTGCTATTTAACTTTTATTATAGATTTAATAATGATATAAAACCCATCACAGTTCAGTTTTGACAGAAATAAGAGCTGGGTACTATATATATTTTCTTAATCGGGAAACAAGGCAAAATCAATTACCGGTATGGTAAACGAACAAAATAAATTACAATAGCCATAAATGTATACTTTTAACATATATCTTGACTATAGCAAGAAGGAAAACTCAACATTGACGTCGGAAATATAATTCAATCGAACCAAAAGTGTTCATACAAGTGCGTAAACTAATAAATGGCGTGCGAAAAAGCGGGTAACTGCTAGTAAAAATACATAAAATTTAATTCGTATTTGTGAAAGCATTGTTTTTTTAATGTGTTTTTTTCTAAAGCATTTCGATATTATAATGTGGTTTGCCAATATATCTTTTTTTGAATAAAGTTACAAACTCTCTTAATTAATTGAATTTGGTTTTATAGAATAACTTCTAGAAGAAAGTAGAATGTATATTGTGTGAAAGATATATCTTGTTAAGACGTTAAAAACGAATATTGAAGCTGGAAAAGGAACATTTCATAAATTAATTTAGAGTGATGTGTACACAATCAATAGCTAATTAGCGATTTTGTTTTTTTTTATTTATCTGGAATGATGACGAGGCCAATCCAAATATTACAGTTAATTAGGGAGTGATGAAGTATTAAAGTAATGAAAACCTACTCAATTTTCTCGTTACATGACTGTGATATCGAATAGTAGTTCACTCAATTTATCGCTTTTTATATTCTCAATGTCCACGTTTTAAACATTTAATTATGCTAGGCCTATCTATTTGATAAATAAAAACAGGCTAAGCCGCTTTCAGTTCATATAATTAGATCGTTGACAGCTTTGTTTGGAAAGAAGTGTATTAACATCTCTATTTGGTGCCTCAAAAATTAGGAATATATGATCATGGCCAATAACGTGCTCTCATATTTTTATTGTTTATCATTTATTTTTCACAGAAAAATCATGAAAAGGGATGGTGATAATACACAGATCAAAATGGCTATGGAAATTCACAGTTAGCAAAACTAAAATTCCCAACTCCCGATTATGGGATGGGAGATTAAATTACGTATTAAACATTTCACAATTGCCCTAGTTATGGGTGTTCTTCCATCTACTGAAGTGCACAAAGTAGCATCATTGAATCTTATTGAGAATTCTTAGGGTACTAAAAAGTATGGCGTTAGGTATTAAAACTCTGAGTTCTTTAAAAATCGAGTTCTCAGTCAAGCCATAACGCATGAAAAAAGATAATGTTATTTGATTCTACACATTGTGAAGAGAATAGAAAATATGTTACCAGTTTATTGGCATATAAACCATAAGTTCCCGTGTCTGGTATATCATATCAGGTTTGTAATGATATTAGGGAGGAACTGAAAAATCCTTGAAATATAATTGCTACTTTATTCTTCAAGGAAATGCTCATTTGAACATGGGTAGTCGGATTATAATTCCAGTCTTGCTTCGCAAAGAAGCAATTGACGTACTGTTGAGTCTTTTTAATACTTCCTGAATTAAGAATCATTAATTCAAAAGTGTTTCACTCTCTAAGGGAATTATGAAAAATAAATTGTTTAGTAATTAATATACACTGGAGAGGTATAAAAGTGCTTAGAAAGAGCTCAAGAAGTAATTTAAAGTTATTTACATATAAACTGGAAGAAAAAAAGTTGAAATGAAAGTACGTGTCTATTGAAAATTCAGTTTTAATGTGAGTATAACAATGGTATTTAACTATTAGTAGGTTATAAAATGTGACGAGTCCAATTTTTCCGCGGGGTACTACTACTAGTAATGAGCAGATGGCCTCGCGAGGCGATTTTACGGCAGGTAGTAACAGTGCAATCAGCAATGGCTGTGGCTGCGATCAGTAAGGACTGATTGCCAGGCCGTAAGCCTGCTGATCAAAGCCCAGCTGTTTTGGACTGGAATATCATTGTCGAGAGAGCCTTCGTGGGCAGCTTAAGAAGGAAAAGTGTATATCAATCGTGGTGGCTACGTGAATGTTTTGCGAAATGGTGTAGAGTTAGTAAGCGTTATTAGTAGTTAGTAGCGTTATCAGAGAACCCACAAAGATCTATACGGTAGAGTGGAGCGAAAGTAAACTGTCGAATGAATTGAAAGTCTGAAATATGCAAATTTTGAAGCCGATTTTGATTACAAGAAGTTAAGTTGGCAAATAAAATCATCGATTGCAGAAAAATATTCTTCATACCCACGCGATGGTGAGTGTACTAAATTTAATTGTGTAAACTGGGCATTCACGTCCCGCTATTATAGTTAACTAGTTATTGGTTATTGTAATAGCAAGTTAAACATGGGGGAAAATGTCTATAATTAACAAGTTATTTATGGCTAAATCAGTAAACTTTTATAATTGGCTTGTCACTTTATTATTTCTGTGCACTCTGAAATTAAAGAATTTACCAGCACAAATATTGAGTAGCTATTATCTTATGAAGTGTTCATAAATTCCCAAATAATCCCCTTGCTGTCCTATAGCATGTTATAAATAACATAAGTCTGCTTAGTCATACTTCAGTTGGAAATTAGAACGAGCAAGTTGGCTCTAGATAGTAATTTTGAGGTTAGGATAGGGGCCACTAAAATTTTGGTGGCGATTTAACACAGGAATATATAGAATATTGTATCTAATAATACATTTTGTAGGTTTATCACTCGTATTTTGACAAGGAACGTAGGCTAAGCTAACATCGTAGGGAGTTATTTGCCAGTAAGCGATTAAATCGTATAAACCTGTCAATTGTTAATTTATTATTGTGACATATTTATTGGTTACTGTTAGTCTAGAAATACTGCCACCCATAGCGTTATACCTGTATGTAGGTTGCGAGTCGTAAAGTAGACTCACAATATTTGCCATCACCTTTAAAGTGTGCAAAGATACAGTATAATTGAAAGTTATGGAGAAGTGGAGATCCTGAGGGGATCGTCGAACTCCTAGAGGATCGCCAAGGACTGATGAGACAGATGCTACGCCAGTGGTGCGATCAGCCTATTCCTGCCCCCTCACACCCCTGTTTAGGTTGTGGCGGTGATTTTAACCCATCTGAGGATAAACGATGTTCTTTTTAAATTTTTTTTAGCCAAAATATAAAACGAAATAATATACTGTGCTATTCGTCATTCCTGTTCTCTTTTCCCTTAATGGTCTGTGACGGTTTGTACCCCAGAATTATCCAGTCCATTGTAGGCTGAAAAGTATGCGGCAACTAAATTAAAATACTAATTCATATTCTTGTAATGATTTTTTTCAGAGGTGGATGATAATTGTTTAAATATTGATGCAAGGAAGCATAAAAAAATTGAATATTCCATAACGTCAGAGGCTGAAATTCTATAAATATTCATTAAAGCTTTTTTGGCCTTTATTTCAACGATTCACGTTACGGTAGTGTCAACAGGAAACAGAATACTGTAAGTTTAATGCTCATTATATCATGGAAGTTACCGAAAAATGCATAGAACAAATTCTTTTCAAAAATGAAATGTTTGTGTAATTCGTATAGTTTATCATCTGCTTAATCTCTACTTGAGATTTCTGTGCTTACTGATATTTTAAAAATTTATTTTTTAGCCACTTTATCAGTGTTTGGCTTTTACTTAGAGAACATACCATGTGTAGCTGTATCAACATCAAGTTTAAGATGTAAATTTTTACATCACTTTGCATTCTTACACACTTTATTTATACATTTTAAATGTTGGGTGGAGCCTTAAGAATAGATTGAATAGTACTCAATGTTATGTTAGAGTTTAAATGGTTCAATAGTGTCTATTCTATGAAAGTCCAAAAACACTTTAATGTGATACATTTAGTGGGAGTGGGATACAAATCTGTTTCACTTACGAAAACTAATTTTAATTTAATAATATTTTCAGCCAATTCATATTTATTGTTTTAGTTAAAAGTGTTTGTTCAGGCACTCAAGAACTCAGTAATGCAACTGTCTGATTCCATTGACCAGTAATTGTTCTGCATTAATTTTATGAAATAAATTTTGTGTGTTTCGTTAAAAGTCACTTTCCGTTTATTAACTTTTATTGTAGTCTTGATTATGTATATAAATATTTGTAACTAGATACAAATTTGATGCTCCTCTACCTCTCTTAGAGCCACTCCAAGATCAATGTAATATCTCTGTGTAATATTGACACATTAATGTATAGAAACAAACATAGAATCTTATACAGCTTTACTCCAAATGATCCATATTTAAATTTACACAAAATGAATGGAAATCTCATACTTGCAATATAAGGTCTAAAAATGAAAAGGACAAGTATTGAAACAGTATTAAAATACTGCTCCAAATCATCATGAACATAAAAAAAACGTAAAATCACGTATAAAATTTAAAATTTTTTTGAATGAATAAGAAGTTGAATGAATGAATAGATAACAGTTTCAAATAATGAAAGTCTTTAGAAAATAAATGAAAATTCTGTTCAAAAGCGTATGTTGATACTTTCATATATTTTTATATGAAAGTAAAATAATCTTAAAAACACGTAGAATATTTCTTAAAATTTATAAATTATCTACGTATAGATTTTTTTAATGCAAGTTTATTTAATAAACAAAACGTGAAATCCTTTCTGTAACAGAAATATATATGCACATTTTTAACAATTAATCTAACTTTAAAACCTATAATGATAAATATATTAATAAGTTTCTACTATACACTTAATACATTTCACGTTTACGTTTTACGCATTAAGTTTCACGTTAAATTTTTTTAAAATTAATGGCAGATTTAAATTTTGTATAAATGATGCGAAAAGCTTTAACAAATTGAAAAGGAATTATTTAAAAAGTTACACACAAATTAGAGTTTACAAGAAGAACAATAAATTATTGACAAAATTATTCAATCTGCAAATTTCACTAGCAAAAATGTTGAAGATAAAATATTAAAGCAAAATATTATAGATTTCGTTCCTGATAGAGAAATTGCAGTTATTTTTAAAACCAGAA
>NW_025778954.1:0-81707 GCF_021130785.1 Homalodisca vitripennis | reverse complement strand
CCCTACGCCTCCTGCTTGCTGGTCTTCAAAAATGTTTCATTTTAATATTAAAACACTAGAATAAGTTTCCAGTACTAATAAGAAAGCTGTGACAAATTTACAAAACTGATTTTTTGAGAGCAGCAAGTGAACGACGTAACCAATAATAAGCTTCACCACAATTTATTTGTTTATCTTGTTACTTCGCAGAACTTTGTCTATTTAATGTTTGCTGCGTATCTTATAGCTTCCAAGATCCTTTCGATGTGCTGAAAATGTGAGACACACTGTATTACTCGTATTACTTATTATTGCAGTACAGACAGAAATAAAATATTTAACTGAAATGTATTTAAACAGAAATTATAGTAAACAGTAATTAATAAATTAACATTCACGTGAACGCCATAAAGAGTATTGAACAATTTAAACTTTAAAGTGGTGTATGTATTGCTTATTCTATTTATAACATTACAATTTATGTAAGGCATAATTAGTTTAGCCAACTAATGTCTCATGTGTGTATTAATAATCTTAACCTTCAGAGCTGATATTACTGATTTATCATAACACTCTGGTGTTATATATTTGACACTATACTTAGGACGGCTGACGTTATAAGCGACCAGACTTATTTAGAGAAACCTAGTCCTAATGCCCTAATCCTGAAAATTGATTTTCTAGTATCGAAACGAAATATTGTCCACATAAACATACTTAAATATAAGGTGATAAACATAAACTATTGACCAAGAACCTGCCTCACACAAGTACAACTCCAGATAATAATTAATCAAATAAAAACTGAAAGTTTTATAACGTTTAATATCGCTGCTGTTACTTCAGCAATAAACCCAAAAGGTAAAAACTGAATTTATTTATTTTTAGGTTTTAGAAATGTATTTGAATGTACAGGGATTGTAGAAGTTCCCGGCCCAGCAGCTATTATACTCGTAATAACATAAATTAATATTAACGGAAAGAGCTCACAGGATTTATCTTGAGTAAAGGACGTCAATTATCCTGAAATAAATCGATATACTTGTGCCGGAAGAGTCGGTTTAACTTAGCTACGTTACAAAATATGGGGTATTATGTTATAAATAATATATTTTAGTATTCTATATTAAGAAATAATTACAATCCATATATATTTTAGCTAATTAGCTAACTTAATATTATTATAACAGCAATCCGGGCGAGTCAGTGAGATGTTGGACTCTAAACAATGAGTGCTGAAAGATTGGAGCAGCGTTTTGGGACTACAAACAATAAACGAGCCTCGCTGTGCTCAGCCGATTTTTACACAAATTTAGTAAGTTTATCAATAACAGCAGACCGGGTATATAGCACTAAACAATGAGTGCTGAAACATTAGAGCAGCGTTTTGGGACTACAAACAATAAACGAGCCTCGCTGTGCTCAGCCGATTTTACACAAATTTAGTAAGTTTACCAATAACAGCAGACCGAGTATATAGCACTAAACAATGAGTGCTGAAACATTGGAGCAGTGTTTTGGGACTATAAACAATAAACGAGCCTCGTTGTGCACAGCCGCTTTTACGCAAATTTAGGTAGTTTACCAATAACAGCAGACCGGATATATAGCACTAAACAATTAGGGCTGAAACAATGGAGGAGCGTTTTGGGACTATAAACAATAAACGAGCCTCGCTGTGCTCAGCCGCTTTTACACAAATTTAGGAAGTTTACCAATAACAGCAGACCGGATATATAGCACTAAGCAATGAGTGCTGAAACATTGGAGGAGCGTTTGGAGATTAGAAACAATAAACGGCCTCTCTATGATTAGCTATTTTTGTGGGAATTCTACTTTCCCCTTTTGGTTTTTATATAAACTTTGATTCTATTTCCTATAAGTAAACAATTATTATTCTATAATTGTTATGATTGACATTTTTCCATAAATAATTAACTAGGTCTTGAATTTAAGTAAGTCTTATTCTTTATTGACAATAAAGCTATATTAGTAAGTGGAATAATATTCTACTTTCTTGTTTTATTTATTTGTTTGTATTTTCCTACAAAGAAGTGGCAAATCCGCTTTCACTTCTATAACTAAAACACTATAAGGACAGTTTTACACAGGTGCAAAGTTTAGGATCAAACTCCACGAAACTGCTCCTTTGTACCGATCAAACTTTGTTGTCGGCGTGGAAATGCAGCCTTTGATACATCTCCTTCTGTTTATCCTCTACTTCTAAAGAACATATCCAAGTTCTTCATCTATGTATGTGGTGCTAAGCTTGATACAAATAACAATTCTGCATTAGCTACTTTTCCTCAATTGAAAACACTTATATGTATATATAAAGAAAATAAACAACAACAAGTATTGATGAATGAATAAATAACATATATTAACTGAAAGATGATTTACATATCTTTTTTTACATTAATATTTTTTATTCTAGTTTTGGAAGAAATCGAATCTGGAATAATCATCCACCACTGCTAGTTTATTTCTTAGATTTGGACAATTTTTTCCATGGCAATTACTTTCAACTAATAAGCACACATTCTTATATTATTAAATTTTACATATAAATAACACAGCACTTGAAAATAGAGAGAGAGAGAGAGAGAGAGAGAGAGAGAGATAATTTGATATTTGATAATTTGTTTATTTCCCCTGCCATGGTTATGACCAATGGTCCAATCCACCACCATGACAGGCATAAAATACACATTTACAACAAATACATGAGTTATGGCCCTTTTACATTAATATACATTTTTGTTTGTTTTATCATACTATTTACTTACTATTAACACTAATTTATATTTAGAAAAAGAAAACATCCGTTTTATACACAAAACAATACTACTAACATTATATTTTATTCCACATTTTATTACTCAAAACACAATTATATACATATATATATATATACACATATACATAAATATATATATATATATATATATATATACTCAATTTGTTCTGTAACCTTTAACCAACCTAAATCTCTAAAGTACTGAGTAACATGATCGTCCAACCGTAAATTGAAAATAAATCTGATACACGCATTCTGTGCGATTTGTAAGTTTGCTATCAACTCACTATTCAAATCACAGAAGGCTACACTAGCATAGTCAAACAACGGTTGAACAATAGTTGATATCAATAATTTCTTAATATTCATTGAAGGACTAAAGCACAATCCTCTAAATTGATACAAACACTGAAAAACTCGCTTATGTATGTAGTTGACTTGCTCTGTCCAAGATAAAGTGTTATCAATTCTGAAACCTAAATTCTGAACCATACTTTGATACTCTAACACATTACCATCTATAATTACAGGTTCCACTAAATTAAATCTACTGTATTTAACAACCTTCTACTTCCTAAGATAATTGGTTTGCATTTACTGATGTTTAAACTCAATCCATGATTGTGGCACCATTTAAAAAGTGTATCTAAATCTGCATTTATATAGTTAATTGAGTTATTTAAATCTTTTACATTAGTATGGATATATAATTGCAGATCATCCGCGTACAACATGGATTTACTAAAAACAAGTGACTCACAAATTCTGTTTATATACAAACTAAACAACAAAGCAGACAAAGTCGATCCCTGTGGTACCCCTAACAGATTATTCTTCCAATCCGACAATAATCCACTACCTGTTTTCACTCTTTGCATTCTATCCGTTAAATAAGAATTAAACCACATAATAGCACTTTCACTAAAACTATAAGATTTAAGAATCGACAGTAATAGCCTATGTTGAACACAATCAAAAGCACGTGTGAAATCTAGCAGTACCATTACAGTTAATTGGAGAGTGTCTATTGCACGCCTCACATCATCAGTTATACGAATTAGAGCCGTTTGTGTACTGAAGTTAGTCCTATACCCTGATTGATACTTATATAAAAAGTTATTATTACTAACAAAGTTACATATTTGTTGATAGGCTATTTTATCAGTTACTTTACCCAAAACACATAAAATATTTATCGCTCTATAGTTTTTGCACTCACTCGGGTTCGCAACTTTAGGGAGTGGTAATATCAAGGCCTTTTTCCATTGCTTAGGGTAAAGACTATTTAACAGAGAAAAATTAACAATGTGACACAAAACACACTTTATATCATCAAAAATCAATAATAAAAACTTTAAATGAATTCCATCATCTCCCACTGCGTTAGACGAAATTTGTAAAATAACCTTATAAATTAAGTCACAGATTACTTCCTTAAAACTAAAACGATCATTAAATCTACTAACAAAAACTAAATTTTCATAATCCTCATATAATTCCTCATTAATATTATTATTAACACCACAGAAGAAAGAATTCAAGTCATTTAGAGGAACAACAGGATCAGATCGTTTTTTGACTCTTTTCCCACTCCTTGATATTTAACTACCTTCCACAGTGCTTTGTTAGACAAATCAGAGTTGAAATGTCTTTCAAAATATCTATTTCTTGAATCCCTGACTAATCTTTTTATTCTATTACGTAAACTTTTATATCTAACAAATACATCATGGTCTCTTATTGTAATATAACGTTTATACAATCTAACTCTTTGTTTCATTAGTTCTTTAATTTCGCCGTCAACCCATGGGCATGGGTTTTTCTTTGTATAAATTTTCCTCTCCGTAACATTATTATTAAACAACTCTAACAATTTACTACACATTATATCCACTTTATCATCTTCCCAGCTAACAGAAGTACATTCGGTTTTGAGTTTAATTCTATCAACACGTTTAAAATCTCGAATAGTAATATATTCCTTCTTTCTTAATCTTAACCTTAAATCCAATTCTAAGTAAATCAAGTCATGATATGAAATTCCGGACACTGAGCTTTGCCCATAACTTCAAACTCTAATAATATCCTTACATATGTCAAGTTAACTTGTAAAACATACACAGAATAAAATAAACAAACTAAAGAAGAAACACTTGATAGTAAACATTCTAAATGTAAATACAATTTTGACATGTAAACAAGTTTTGATTAGTTGTTAGTTTTAGAATAATAAAATAATATAATATAATTTTGAATTTGGGTGCATTTTTAGATCAAAATCTAATTATTCAAGTGGAAAACAATAATTTAGCGAATATTCACATGGTTGTTTCGATTTTAATATAAGTTGGTGTGCCAATTCCCTATTCCTTAAATCTAAATCATTTTGAGAGCTGTTTTCACAAGGTGTGATTTTGCTTATAGCTTTGAGTTTATAACAATCCTTAAAGCTTTTGTTATGGTGAATAGCGTGCAATTCTACTGTTTTTTTTTTATTTTCTGTTATTGATACAAAAACTGTAACCAGTCATTCTTACCCGCAAAGAATTTGAGGTGTGCCCAATGTAGTCCTTGGGACAGAACCTACAGGTTTGCTGGTAAATTGAATTATTGGAGGTACAGTCCAATTTACCAGCTATTGGATAAGTTTTGTTAGTGACGCTAATTTGGAATTGATCGGTCTTATCCATAATTTTGCAAATACCACAATGTGGTTTATTAAATGGTTCACAGCAAAAAGATAAATTGTCAGAATTTTTTCCAACAAGAATTTTGGGCCTTAAAAGCATATCCTTCAAATTTTTAGGTCTCTTAAATACTATTCTATTTGGCCTGGACAATAATTTCTCAGTTAAGGGCGAGCTTTTGTAAATTTCATAGCCAATTTTCATAACTCTCTTGAATTTGTGCAAACCAGGATAAAATTAGGTTATAAATTTAGGATATATACATATATTATTATTCTTATATTATTATAAATATAAATAATATATATATATATATATATACATATATATTATATATACATACATATACATAAATTATATATATATATATATATATATATATATATATATATATATATATATATATATATATATATATATATATATATATATACTAGCAGACCCGACAGACGTTGTCCTGTGCACACGTCTTTAATTCGAAAATTTTAAACTTTGATTAATCTGACACAATCTGGGCTGTTTTCATAAAAATTTATATTAAAGTTATTACTATATCTAACGTCATTACATGTACATTTAATCACACTTCCACCAACTGATAGTGTGTGAGTATAACATGAGTGAAGTGAAATGTAGAGGATGTTTTAAATGAAAACTTAAACTTATTTAAACTGAAGGTAAAAAAGTTGAAACAAACTATTTTATAACAGGTATATTTTTTCAATTTACAACTTAATTTATCTTAATGCCATTGTATGTACAATATTTTTTGTTAATCCTTCGGGAGTATACACAAACAAATTAGATGGTTTTCCGACCCTGGAACACGCAACATATAACTGGCCGTGAGAAAAGCATGGATTTTCTAAATCTAAGCCACAAACTGTCATTGTTTGACCTTGTGACTTATTAATAGTCATAGCAAATGCCAAGCGGATTGGAAATTGCAAACGTTTGAATGGTATAGGCGAATCTGAAGGAATTATTGGGATCCGTGGTAGAAGTACAACTTCACCTTGAAATCTTCCGCTTAAAATACTGGCTTCAAGAATGTTGGCCATGATTTTTTTTATGACCAGTCTCGTTCCATTACACAATTTCGGAGCATTCAAATTCCGAAGCAAAATTATTGGTGAACCAATCTTCAATCGCAAATTATGTGGTGGCATTCCAGGTAAATCCAGTGAATTTAAAAACTCTACAGGATAGTTGACAGCTTCATCAGGATCAACAACGGTGTCAATTGATTTGAATGTAATTTCATTACCAGGCAAAGATTGTTGTATTTTAAAATTGATTGCATCAACATCTAAATTTTTTGCGGCTAAAATAGCTCGCTCACATAGCCATGCATGATTGGTATAATTATGTTGCAAATCTGGAAATACACATTTTACTAAGTCATCTTTGGTAGCCACCATGTTGCAAAAATTCTCTGGGAGTCTTATATATTGTGTATTTTCATAAAATTGAACTTTACCATTGCCAATGTCTAACAATATTTTAGAGAATTCTGACGCTAATGGATCATTGTGAAGTTGAACGCGCATATTAAGAGTAAGGCATAATTTGCTGACACTTCGCCATAGATAAGATTCTTTCAAACATGCATTTATTTCGTCCGCATATGTCGCACGTGGAATGACGGGTAATGTTTGTCTGAAATCACCAGACAGCAGAAGTAGAGTACCACCAAAAAGCCTAGTATCATCTTTGATATCTTTTAGGGATCTGTCGAGAGCTTCAAGCGAATGCTTGTGGGCCATTGTACATTCGTCCCAGATAATAATTTTGCACTTTTTCAAAACTTTTGCCATGCCTGAATGCTTATTTATGTTACACATTGCTTCGGGATTTGTATGAATATTTAAAGGTAATTTAAGTGCTGAATGCGCAGTCCGTCCACCATCAAGTAAGGTGGCTGCAATGCCTGATGAAGCAATTGCCAATGCAATATGATTTTGTGATCGAATGCGCGCAAGTATCAGTGAGATGAGAAATGTTTTTCCAGTGCCACCTGGTGCATCCAAAAAAAAGAATCCATCTTGTTGTGCTGCAAATGATACGTTTATTCGATCATACACATTTCGTTGCTCAACAGTAAGCAATCGTTCATTATTAGCAACAAAAGTAGCCAAATAAGTCATATCGAATTGGTGTTCACGTTGAACATCGCTGTTGATGATATCTGCTGCTGGGCGGTTCGGTGCTGGCATGTTGAAATGGATGAGCGGCATGTTCGAAATGAGAGTACAAATATCTTCAATCATTATTAATGCCTTGTTATATATTTCTTCTGAGAATTCAATGTTGGGATTTTGATTAGTAGCTCTAATACGATGCAAAATATCTTCACTCATTGAGTCTTTATATTTGTTCCACAGAGTAGATGCTTCAGTTGGAAAACACGTTGTCAATATTATTGAAAATAATTGACGAATTTGCTGTGGGGATGAGCTCAGTGCTGCATCTGCAAGTGTGAGGTCCCAATGGTTATCATCCTCCAATAAATTTAACTCACAACATGCATCAAAGAAAGTGTCATATAAAATACCATTTACTTTTCGCAAATATTGAAAGGATGTTGGTCCAGGAACATTAACCAATAACAAACGCAGAAAAAAGCATTCGCGTTGCTTAGGATGAACTGTATATAATCTGCCTAGAGTATTTGTCATAAATATATTGGTGAACTCTGGGACTGGAATGCCTCGTTTCCGTGGTTCCCGACGTTTTGATTGTTTATTCCATGTAAAAAATTTAGGAACATCAGTATACAGTAACGTCTTTGCGAATTGACCAACAACATCTTGTCGTTTACAAAGGTTGAAAAATTCAGTAAGAGTTGTTTTTGGAGCTGTTAAAGCTTGTTGTATTGCAGTCTGTTCTGTAAAATAAACACGCTGTCCATTTTCAAGGTGCACAGCCAAATGTATAACAGCAGGATTCCTTTCATGTATAGGGAACGAAAAAATGCGCCAAATAGCTTCATTACTACTTATGTATCTCCCCAATTGATAACGTGTTATTTCATCATTGTCGTTTACATTTTGAACAGAAAATATAGCTTTATCACTGCCCTTATGAACGTACTTACAAATGTATTTGATAGACTTCACCGAACTGCATAATTCAACGTTTATGTGTGCTTTATAGGTTTTGCACAGCAATGGTGAATATGGAACCACCCAGCGATTATCAATATCTACTCTTACACCGTTTGACAGGCGTAATTCATATGATTGACCACCATTGTCTACGTCTCTACGACGGTAAGATGGATAACCGTCGATATTGGTGATAGTATCAGTTTGACATGGTTTTGGAAAACGTTTTGTACATTTCCCATTATCCATACATGGTGACACCATATTTAGAGTACCACATGGACCATGGATCATATTAGTAGTAACAATGTTAAATAATTCTTTATCAAAATTCGGATCCGGAATCTCCGCTGAAATAATTTTGTCAATTTCTTGTGGGCATACTTTATCCACTAACCAAATCAAAATATGCGCATGAGGTAAACCTCGTTTTTGCCATTCAACAGAGTAAAGCCAACATAGTGTTTCACCAAATACCGAGTGATGTGTAATCAAATTCATCAAAGATTTTAATTTTTGTTTGAACACACGTGCAGTAATATCATGGCGATGCATTGTTGTTTGACCTGACAACAGTAAAATGTTAATTTCATCCCAGTTTGGATTACACGTAAATGTGATAAAAAGATCTGGTCGGCCGTATGCACGTACGTAAGTCATGGCGTCTTGAATATATTCTTGCATATGACGCGGACTACCAATGTATGATGATGGAAGAATATATGCGGTACCGATGTTGTTTATATCATTCGTTGCATCTACGTTACCGATTACAGCATCACGTAAATGAATGTATTCCTCAGAACGAAGTTTTACTTGATTAAATTTTATATACCGTAACCTCTCACTTTCGATTTTAACATACATATCGACTACATACTGATGAAATAGCTGTCTGCATCGGAGAATGTGATTTTCTTCATTAGCACGAATCATCAACCGGTATGCGTAGAAGTTCATCGCACTAACTTTCTTGATCAGTTCTTCACCTGGAAATAAAAAGATTTTTAAGATAAACAGAAATGATTGGTTAAAAAAAAGAATAATCCAGTTTTATTTTTGATTTACATCAATGACTTGTGTAATGGGCGCTTCAGGGGTCGCGTGTTTGCCTTTGCCGATGACACAGCTTTTATTTTTAAAATTAATGTTTAAACACCTTGAAAAATGAAATGGAGAATGATTTAAAACTATTACGTTTATGGTTTGATAAAAATTACATGATTTTGAGTGAAAAAACAAAGTTTTTAATTTTTGGTCTAAAGACAGAGTACAATTTGGAAACACCTTTGAAATTCCATGATTTTAATTGTTTTAACAATACCTACCAACAGTGCAATTGCATGATTATAGAACAGAACAATAGTATTAAATACCTTGGACTGATTATCGACAGTAAGCTAACATGGAAGTCACATATTTTAAAATTGAAAAAGGAACTGTACAGTAGCTTAAGAAAGTTTTATTTGCTTCGACAATTATGTCCAAGGAAGGTTATGATCAATGTGTATCACGCTCTCATTGGATCCAGGCTGGGGTATGGAATTGCTTGCTGGGGCGGAGCCTACCAATCGACACTTTATCCTATTATTATATTACAAAAACACTTTGTCCGTGTGATTGCAGGAAAGGGAAAGCTTGAGCATGCCTGGCCGATTTTTCTTGATTTGAAATTGTTTCCACTAAAG
This sequence comes from Homalodisca vitripennis, assembly GCF_021130785.1. Lineage (NCBI taxonomy): Eukaryota > Metazoa > Arthropoda > Insecta > Hemiptera > Cicadellidae > Homalodisca > Homalodisca vitripennis. The sequence goes on along the minus strand of NW_025778954.1, from coordinate 71,446 downwards.
CATCTATTTATTTATAAAGTGTTAAAACAATTTTTTGTAAGAAGTACAGCTTTCTCCGTAATGACTCGTAGTACAAACCATAACTTAAGACGATGTCAAGTAATGCATGTTCCGAAATCACATTCAGCAGCGTATCAAAATTTTTACAGTAGTATTGCACTCCGAGTTTTTAATACAATCATCCACCAACTTGAAATTTTTTCTAATATAGATCAATTTTTGTCTAACTTAAGAAAGTGGCTTTTTATTACAGAAAATCTAGATATTGTTTTGAAAATTGTACAATAGAACACTATTGCAACTGCATTATTAACAGTTTTAATTGCAAATAGTTAGGTTCGCAACATATTATTTTGTATGTGGTTCTAATTATATTTAATTTAACTTACTATTGCACAGATATTACATGTTTAGTTATTTTGATAGTTTAATAATATACTTATTTATTTATGTCATGCCGTTTTTTAATCTTTAATAATTTTAACGTGCTGGCGATCCCACCACAGGAATTTTCGTAGGGGATAACCTATTTATTTTGCTTAGTTATGAAAACATAGTGAGTATTCATTTGCAACCAATTTTTAAGTTGGAAAACTTGAGTGTTTTTTATCATGGTTTGTTCAAATAATGTAGTCAATGTACAACTATTATTTAAATTTAAATATAAGTATATTGTATTTTGGATGTTTGGGGTGACTGGGGCGCCCTTTGCGAGGGACTGTTTGTAATAAGTCAAAGTTTCTTGATGGTAAAATATGTTGATAGTTTTATTTATGTCATGCCGTTTTTATTATGGAATGGTTTTTTGCGGGGGATTTTTCGGTTGTTTCTTGCGTCTAACATGTATAATAGCATCTCTAAGAATCAATTAAAAATTATCTTTAAGTATAATATAGTTATTTATTGTTGTACATGTTTAAGGGTGTAAAATACATATTCATGTAGAGTTGTAAATGTGTATTTATTGTACTAAATTGTATTGCAGTAAAATAAAGAATTTTCTATTCTATTCTATAAATAATAATAATCTATAAGTTTTACCTGTAGTTGGATTCCGTTGTTTAATATTTAAATGATATCCATCTTCTCCTTCCCAAAATATCAATGGATATTGCAGTGCATCATAAGAACGATGATTGTCTTGAATTATTTGCATCGTGTTATCTCTGCGTTGTATGCGAATATCTCGACGTTCACATGGATCACCAGCCATAACAACTGCAACTTCATTAAGAGTTGGAACATTATATGTGCCTGCGTGCTCACCATGGGGCACTTTGTCTGCTTTAATAACAATGACGTAGTTGTCGTATTCCAGTCTGTTAGAAAGAGTCTTGAACAATCGTAACAATTGGTTATGGTTTAGAAAAAACGTTTCCAAAATGTCCACAATTTCTCGTTCCTCCATTTGCTCCATATGATTGTATACACAGCGCATATGGGTTTGTTGCTCCTCATCACCCATAAAATAAATTTGTAAGAATTTTGGATCAGCATCAGGCATTGGAAGCAATGAACCAATTTGGTGGTAAACTTGACCTTGAATCTTGAATGTAGATTCAAAATTACGTCCATCTTCATTACGAACAATTTTTGTTGCTCCAAATGATGTCATTTGAAAGCAAGAATTGAATTTACGAATTTTTTTAAAAAACAATTTTGATTGAGATGTGGTTCCAGCTAATAGTGATTTTAAAGGTTCAGGTGGTGGTTTTAATGGTGGCAGTGAAATTTTTCCAGATGTGCAACATAAACCAGCTGTTTCATCTTTGTACTTCAAAGCATGACAATATTGACACTCTTTGTCCATACTGCCGATCATAATTAGTACATGTGATGAATAGTCTATTTCAGGGTCATATTCAAATGCGAGACGATTAAGATATGCTCGTGTCAATGCTCGACTATCTTGCATTCGCCGTTGGTTACGCTCTCTGTGTGCATTGGTCGTTCGTTGACGTGCCTCACGTTGTCTTAATGCATTAGCACGGAGACGTTGATTCCGTTGTTCTGAATTTTCATTTGCACGTGTACGTGCAACTTGATCCATTAAAGTTACATTATCCGTTGAGTGTTCTTGATCTGTTCTATTCAATCGACGATCATGGGCCAATTGTGCGTGTCGAGTACGTCGACCAATATTTCGTCCTCTTCCACGAAGACGTGGCATTTTTCTGTAAAAATAAAATTCTGTATAATAGTAAACAATGAATATGAGGAAGTTATTGAATATGTAATTTTATTTAAGTAACTTCTAGATAAAAATGTATAACAACGTAGACTACGGTATCTAAAATACTAAATAAGTATTCCCTATAGGTCTGAAGTACAATAAATGGCCACCATCACAATCGAATTATTGATATTTCTGATTAATCTATCTAAACTACCGAATTACATTATAATTATTTAAAATTACAGTATAGTATCGGAACTGGCCAACAGAATTTAATTTATCTAATATACTAAATAAGTATTCCCTATAGGTCTGAAGTACAATAAGTGGCCACCATCATAATTGAATTATTGATATATCTGAATAGCCTATCTAAACTACTAAAACGACGATCCAAATTACAGTTATTTAAAGGCTGAAGTATAATAAGCAGCCACCATCTCAATCGAATTATTGATATTTCTGATTAGCCTATCTAAACTACTGAATTTCATTATAGTTATTTAAAATTACAGTATAGTATCAGAAATGGCCAACAGAATTTAATTTAAAACCAATTCCTACATTATTAACAATAGTTATTGACACATGTGATTCTCTATTAATTTAATATTACAATTAGCACTCACACAATAATTACACGATGATACAAAACAACACACAAATTTGATAGCAGCACAAACTGTCGGGAAAACCTGGAATTAAAATAGAAAAACATTTGAAACTGCGATCGTAGCACATTCTGCTGGATCCAATTTAAAACATACCAAGATAAAAAACAATTTATTTATAAACAAAAAAATTAACTGATCAATCGGTGCACACTTAATATTTACAAATTTGGCTCCAGATTCCAGGAGTCAAGTCTGAGACAGCGTCAGATACCAGACGATGCAATAAAAGGAAGGTTAACTGGAGGTAAACTCAAAATTCAATTGAATCAACACTTATTACCATAGCTACGTTATTATTGTGTATTGGATAATTTAATAAATTACTTAATAATTAGTATTGCAGATCTTTCGCCTGAAACATTCCATTAACACGACATTACTTCATCACGAGCGAAGTCTAGACCAGGCCACATTCAGTAGGCCGTGGAAGAAATAAGGGTTCCTTAAATCCACTGTTGCTCTTTTTAACGAGCCGTTGAGCTTTATTCACCGTCATAGAAAATCAGCGTTTGACTGGGAACTGTAAGCTTTAAATTGAAAAGGATAATCTAAGGGACTCATGTCTATCTACCTGCCCTTCTGTCTGCGATAACTCTTGGTAGAAAGGAGAAAGAGATTTGAAATCTGGTACATGCGTTTCCTAGAGTCCAAGAAAATCCTCTTTTGATCAAAAGATCAAATGAGAGTCCGTACATCTGTCTTTCCCTATGCCCGTCTATAGACAACTCTTGTTATAAATAAACCTCTTGATATATTGGCTCCTCACGGTTCAAGGTTGAACCCTATTTGTATTTGGATAAAACAACATTCAAACATTCCTTTTACCCCGGAATCTACATTCTAGTAAGTACATTATAGCCCCTGGAAAGATTAGTTCACAGGATGATGAAGAAAAATGGCCAGGATTGCACTGGTATACCTTGTAATATAGTAAATATATTATTAGGATTCACCTGATAACTCCAATAAGGTTGTGCGTCCACTGTTGCCACATATCCGGAAGCAGTAGCGATTATCGAGATTGTCAAAGGTACCAAAATCCACATGATTGAACAATGTTTCTGAAATAAAAACATAGGAGAGAATAAACATATAGTAAATCATATTACCACTAGCACTGACTTGTCAATAGTTTTCTCAAATATACTAAAAAAATCCATTATAAAGTGTCCTTATTAATACAATCGTGTCTGTGTGTTTTCCTGAATTGTGATCTTGAATATATCAGACGTGCCAACTTAAAACCCCCAATCGTACAGTTACCAACAAGTATTCATTTCCCATACACCAATAATTTTTTGTATCAATCAGTGTGAAGAAACCGTCTGGAACGGTAATATTCACACCTGTCACTCAAAGAAACCGGTCCAAGCGGGGAGTAGATTCTCCTCAAAAATGTTCCAATCATAAAAGCATAACAGTATTTTCCATCTTATTTGATTCCTTCTTGCTGATTGGCCTTTTTTAATCAACTTAAAGGCCCATGGGTTAAAAGCTAATAATGTCAGAAAGCAACGCAAAGAATAAAGACTTCTATACATAACGTACTCTATGGTGGGAAGGGTTGATTCAATGTGAATTTGAGTTTAGCTCCATTTCACTTTCCTCTTAGGGCAGCGCCTGGAATCTGACGGTATTACAGACTTGACCCCTGGAATTTGGAGTCATGATTGTCTTAAGAGATCCACAAGTAGCGGTGTCGAAGAAGCCTAAAATGCACTCTTTTTGGATCTCTTGAGATGACTCCAAATTCCAGGAGTCAGTGACAACGTCAGATTCCAGACGCTGCACTAAGATGAAGTTTTACTGGAGCTTAACTCAACTATAACAACTCATTAATATTAAAATTTCAAATCTGTAGCAATAAGAAAATTTGTAGACATAGTTTAAGACGGTGCGATTTTTAAGAACGGTGAGAAGATATTTTTATTCTTGAGAAACTCAGGTAAATCTCTTAAATAGGTTAGCCATGTCTTTACAGATTTACAGTATTATGATGATAACAGAATGGAAATATTTAGATATAAATTACATTAGGCAAGTGTTTTCAATATTATTTCCTGATAAATTTATAAATAGTATAATATTCACCATATTTATTTTCAGATATACAATGTTTGATCACATTTCCAGCTATTATTAAATATTACGTTTATGTTAAAAGGTTTGGTTTTATAATTACTTGCAATCAAAACGTTCACTCCCACATCTTAAAACGGTAGGTTGCGCTACTCGCCATTTCAGTAGACAGTGTGTAACTTGGGAGCCAAATTGTTGCAAGGTTCCTCTGCTAAATCCATCTGAACTTCAACTACCAAACTTTAAAAAATATTTTAAAAGTTTTCAAGATTTATTTGATTGTATTAGTTGGTATAACATTTTTGAATGTACACTAATTTACAACTGATAGTTATTATACATTTTCATCTAGATCAAAGTCTCTCTAAAGGTGACCAAGATTTTATAAAATTATCCTATAATATTTTTCCCTCTAGGCCTGACTTCCATGCCTCTGCTATGTGCTCCATAATTTCAGTAATATAACAATATTTAGAAAATAATAAACTGAATAATTTTAAAACGCCCGGACGGTAATGAAATTTGCAAAAACAAAACTATTTTTTTCTCAAAACTACTAACAAATAATCTAGATTATCCTTCTTAAAAATATTCGTAATTATATCAATTAAATTCAATGACTGATTGAAGATGTTTTACATAGCAGCCAGTGAGATATGGGGAATAAAACATTAAACAGATGATTATAAGACTAATATTATTTTCCTTGTTAGACAGTATATAGTTTTTTAAATAGTCTTATGTTGTTTTGGGTTCGTCGACACAGTTTCAGTATTGGGACGTATTGCACTACTAAACGCAAAACTATTAAACAAGCACAATTTAACAAAATTCAAATTTTGATTAAGCACGAACTTCTAGTGGCTTATATTAGATAGTTTCTAACTTTTTTGATACAAAAATAGCCCTATTCCAATTTATTGACTCAATAGTTTATGAGCCTTGATTTTGAGTTTAATGTCAGTTTACTGGGTAACCCTGGTTTATCCCGGAAGAATTTGGATCTTTAACGCTGAGAAACCTGAAGCTGAATTTCAGTCTAAAGCTGAATTTTATATTTTATTGGAAACAATTAGTGTATTGAAGTCTATTGATGCAATTGAAAAGAGTTTAAACAAGTGGTCAGCAAAAAAATCATTTTAAAATGAGTTATTGGCTTAAAGTATAATATTATTTGTTTTAAATTAATATATAGTTTAAAGTAAGTAAAATATATAAGATATATTGGTGTTGTTTTACCAACTACTAATTAATATATTGACAAACTACAATTTTAATAGCCCATATTACAAACAAGCTCAATCTATTATAATATTTGCACACATGTAAATTCATAAATACATGCATACACACAACGTGAATATTTCATTAATTCATGAAACGTACTTCAAAGAAGAATCGAACATTACGCTATTTTTATTACCATTATCAATAAAGAATAGTGGCGAAAGGAAATTTGTTTAAAGATCATTTCAATAATTTAATTTATTTTTAACATTATTAACAGACGAAACTAAGTGTAGATCACAAAATGAATGTAGAATAAAGAACCAGAAATGAATGAATAAGAAATTGTTACAGAATGCTGGTACTTAAACTAAGGAAGATATTTACCTCAATGCACTATTAAACATTTTATATTACAAACATTCGAAAAGCAAATGTTTCAATCTAACGAGGAGTACTTTTATATTATTGTACTTGTGTCATTTCCAAGGTTAAATTATTTAAAACTTTAAATCTGTATAAATAAAACAATGCCTAAAAGTTTTTTATAGGCCATTATTACTTTAAATATGTTACGGACATACTCTCTATAATCTGAATGTTTCACTTTTCGAAAAAGGTCTAAAATATGTTTACTCCAATTTAATTTACAATCAAATATTTCCCTAAGCATTTTAAATTATTTATTTTTTTGTAAACAAACACTTAAATAAGGAATCCCTTACAGATTTTATTTTGGCAACATCATGTAAATTATATATAATATTTTTTTTCTTTTAGTACTTTTTTATTATACAGTAAGTTAAGCGAATTTACTTTTACTGATAAACATATACATTTATAGAAAACTTGTATATTTGACTGTTTTTTGATGTAACTAAATAAAAACGGAAGTAGTTACACACTTTCATTTTATGTAACGTTAATTAATAAGACTTAAAATTTTCTTCGCAATTCTTAAAATTTAGAATATGTTATGGAACGAAATTTAAATGTTTACAATTGGTTGAACAGTTGGTAAAAATAAATACATATACGTGAGTCTGCACACTATAACATAGGATTCCTAATAGATCCCTTACAGTACATTTTGATGGATATTTGGATAGTATTTTAAAAAAAGCTGTGATCAAAAGAGATAACAAAAAGAATAATATAAAAATGGAGATTACAATGGATTGGTAGACTACAATGTATAAACTTATTCCACTTACCTGGTTCGAGTAAAATGGAAAAGGATGTTGTCTATTTGAACTTGCAGTGTTGACTGTTCTCTGAGGTATGGCAGGTTCTTCTCTAATGCGAAGAATCAGAACCCGAAGTAATCAGCTGTCAAATAATATTTATGTACCGTTACATTTGTGTTCCGCTGTTTCTGTTGAGAACAATGAGTAACCTTTCAAATAATATTTATGTACCGTAACATTTGTGTTCTGCCGTTTCTGTTGAGAACAATGAATAATAATTGATAACCTGTCAAATAATAATTATGTAGCGTAACTTGAATCAACTTTTAACTAAGGGAACAACACTTAATTAAGTAACGCCATCCATGTGTGATTATTTGTGAATTATTTCTTGTTGAGCAATCAAAACCGAAATAAAAACCAATACCGATTCCAGTGAAAATGTAGAATGACCTGTTCAAATCGAAAGTTGGCCTGATATCTTTGATTATGTGGCATCCGACTGAAGGGGGTTTGAGTTCTAAATATTAAGTTCTTTAGTTGTCCTCATATGAGGGTTGGGTTAGCTGCACCTCATCGTGGTTGTACTATCAAAAAACATCATCAGAACAGTCGAACTACATACCTATCAGAAACGACGACTCATTGGAGTCGTTAACCAGCAAACCAGAGGTGGAAAATTTAGGAATAGGCCGCTATAGTTCTTTTTACGTGTCTATATTTGAGTATGACTTATATATTAAATCAGCCAATTGCAATTTTATGTTCCGAATGGCAGGACTACAACTTTTCCGCATATCATCACCGAACATGATCTCTAGAACCCAAAAACCACCTTTTAAAAAATAATGTGGAAATAATGACTGTTCCAAAAAGATCACAACCAAGTTGAAACTTAAATATAAATATCTCGGGTATATTTCTCGGCCAGTTTTATACTACATTTTGTTTCAATATAGCTGCTATTCTAAACTGAAAAATTCAACTCCGATGTTTGTTAACCTAAGTAAAATTGATTTGGAAACGCTTATAACATTTCAAAAAGAAATTTTAATTTCAATTTTGGTTGTATCTCAAGCGGTTTTCAAGACAACTGAGAATAAATATATCTCTAAATTGCTAGAAAATCTACCTACTTTTTCTGACTGAGCCTGAAGGACTATTATATAACATCATGTTGATTTATGGTAAGATATGAGAGCCCCTTTTCTAAGAGCAGGGCCGTACTCAGGATTAGCGGGCTCCGGAGAAGATATTTGGCCGGCCTCATCATGTACCGCCGCCCACCCCCGTACAAGTGTGGCGGCCTTAGTAAATTTTCCGAAAAAAATGTAATCTGCGTATAGGAAAGTTCCTCCAACGCCAGATTTCCCATGTTTAAAAATAAAAATGAAATATAGAAACCGTTTTTCAGCTAAGATATGAAGCTGAAATATTCAGCTGCACCTTAAGAACTGTCTTCTTCGCAGATTTTGGGGTGACAGAATATTGAAGATGCGCCAAAGTCAGGGTTTGTAACCATGGTGGTACGAATGGGTAGTGAGAACTATCTAGATAGATAGAGATATACAATTCTTTTATTGCACGAGAAAATAACAAGTCGGAGGGTATAGAACACTACCGGAATACATAGCAGAGACCAGATATACATATATGCATAAATACATAGTAGAGTCACTGAAAATTTTATATGCCCAGTCTGAAGGCGATATAGAAATACATAGAATTTTCTGGTATATAGTTTTCATGGGACATCTGGTATAATCGGACTTCGCGTACACTGATTTAGTTTGTGTTGATAAAGGAACATTACAATTTAATGATGACTTATTATATTTTATAAACAGCAGTGAATGAATGAACTCTTTTGTTTTACAAAGCCATTCCTTCATCTTACCTTGGATAAGATAAGGTACTTGAATTATATTACTGATTTAAGTTATTATTGGAGAGGTGATCTAGTTTATGTTATGTGGGTGGAATACAATAGCATTTTGATATTAACCCAGAAATTAAGATAATGCTCTTAAGCAATTACAACATTTTGAACTAAGTATTTATTCAGTTATGATATATTATGAAATTTAAATTGTGTTTCATTTATATAATTTATTTTCGATGAATAATTTTGCTATTTTTTCTACAATGACAATCCTAATGGTAACTGGTGCCCAGTAAATGATATTTTATGTTGTTGTAATACGCATTTTACAAACGAATCTAGACCTGAGCAACTTTTTGAAGGTTATTCCTTGGCAATTACTTAATTGCCTATAAATACAAGAGCATAACGTACAATTTGTATAATTTTTATTTTAATACAGAATATAAATTTTATGTCCTACTTATTTTGTTGTTAATGTTGTGAATTTTAAGCAAGATTTACCTATATGGACTTGTTTTGAAATTATATATAAAACATTAAATTCTCTAACAGAATACATTATTACTACAGTAATTCTTCTGTCACAAAGAATTTAGGACACATAATTAAACAATTGAGACGATAGATTAATGCATACCTCATGGCGTCAGTAACTGTAATTATTTGTTTGAACTATAAACTAAAACAATCAATTCGTTTATTTTCACTTAACTATTTAACTATATTCCTTCTCTTTAAATTCACACACATTTTCCGTATCAGACAGAAACAATCTGATAAACTTATCAGCGCAAGTCCAGAAGCTCAAAGTGTAATTATAAGTTTCGACAAGGCCATATTGACTTTCTCACTCCCATCCAATTATTCCATTTGAATGAAACAAAACAGCTAAAGGACGCACATAGAAGCCGTCTTACTTAGTGAAGTTCTTAGTTTTGTTGTTTCAAGTTTATTGAGTTCCATAGTAGTTTGGCAAGCATCAAAATCGTTCTTACCAAAAATAATAATCTCTTATTATTATCATTATTTTTATATTAAAAATGTAAATTGTATCACAGTTGTCAACAGATTTCTCAATTCAATAGGAAGTCCCTTAATCGAGACATTCACACATTCAGACTTACAATTATACCTACATACATCCAACACACAGTCGCACTGACTTCAGATCCACCACTTTCAAGTATCAGTAAAGTTAGTTTTTACAATTGTATGGCCCAAGTTTACGAGGAAATGAGGTAACTCCTGAAAGTCATCCTGTCTTGAGACAACACCATCGGTGTATTTTGAACTTACAGCAGTCTGAATCGACAGTAAAAATGCATTCAGATTAATTTAAAAGCATCAGTTTGTATAGATTAACCTCTTAGTGTATAATGATAATCATAACTCCTTATTCTAGGTATAGACCTTAAATTCTACTTACTCCTCTTTACACATAACCTTAACCTTAAATCCTACTTTCTAACTTATGCTAGTGTTGTTACTTGTTATCATACTCTTATTTGAACTTTATAATACTACACAGCATTCCTCTATTGCATGAAATGTGGCCTATTGTAGATGTTTTAGCATTATTTATATATCCCCTATACATAAAAAACATTACTAATGTAAAGAGATAGTTAAGAGACAATGTAACTTCATGCTTGCTATTGGGATCTTAAATGAGCCAATTATTGCAACCTCTTAAAATTTTATTGAAAGGTGGACTTCATTAAAACACTATTGGATGTTTATGTGATTTTATATTACGTTTGTTATGATTTAAGAGAAATGAGATAAGAAACGCTGTAAAATTAGTCTATTAATATGATTGCATGGGAAAGTAATCTTAACATTAGAAACTGGAAACAGTTCAGAATTTACAGCTATCAAATCTTAAATTATTAACATTCAAACTTTGAAAGATAATTCTCACAAAATTAAATCTTACACTTTTAAATGCAATATAAGATTTCACGGTTGCAAATTATTTTATATAAAGTGTTAACATTTTCTATTCATATACTCGTATATATATTCATGTATTTATTTTAATATCATTTTCCAACGGTAAATTTCGTGTAAACTCAATTATTTATTATTCTGTTAAATTATGCAGACTATACTTCAGTCAGATGCGTATAAATAAGGAACTACAATAAATTTTTAGCCGTGTGTTAAAAATTTAACAAAATCTGTTATTGCATCGTTAGTATACATAGAGAATTTTAGGATATGACAATAAAAGTTTAAATAATAAGAACAAAAAATATTAAACAGTTTAGCCGTATTAGGAATCGTGAAAAAAACGCATGTTCAATTACTATTAGTATTACTAGAAATAACATTTGCCTGTAACGAATCTGTCCACGATATATCTCAGATAACAAGTTAATGTTCATGTTATGTTTCCAACTGAACGTTAGATACTATCCAATTCCCTACGCTAAAGGGTTCTGACATATATGGCCAGTCGTCCAGAGAACAGCACTATTTGGTAGTGTTTTGGCAATCTGCCTCTTGGCCACCGATTGGTCTGATCATCTTTGATTGCACAAATTATATCGGATTGGAACCTCTTCCGCAGTAATTCGTGGACTTTAGGGCACAAAATATTAATCTATCGAATTTATATTTGGTGGAAAATAAAATTATATTATTTATATTTATTCCAACGCGCGACAAAAAAAACCCATCATGAACTCTGATCTGAATTAAAGCAGTTAAATATTTTCAGTAATGTCGTATCAGCTTTCATGTTAGATGTCCAACCGAACTAATTCAGTGAAGTTGTGTCAAAGATAAATATGAACAGTAAGTTATGTCACAGGATCAGCTTATTGGATCCTTAACTGAACAGGAAGAGTTTGGAGGCAAGCTAGGAAATATCCTGGACAAATTTCCTACTAAAAAGAGATAAAAGGCATTGATTAAGTTCATACTGTATCAGCTGAAGGTGGTAGACGTACAGTAAACATTCTATCAGTTTGTGACATCACCAAGCTTACTTCATAAATTGGCATATCCAGTAGTATTCATGTAAAGTATCATTTAATATATTTAAATGTATATTTCAATTTAAATAGTACAAAATATTAGTGGTTTTTATTAACCAAAATTAATTAATTTTCCTTTTATCACTTTTTTCCATAGCATCTGAGGAATTAGAAAAGTATCACAATTATGATGATGAATTTATGATAATATTTAAGAAGATTTATAGTAATGTAAAAAATAACATTGCAAGTAAGGGTCGTATACTTTTACCAAGAGGGTTGGTAGATTTAGTTTATGAAGTTTTACAGATCATCAAATTGAAGATCATCCAGGTATCGCAACAACTCAGCACAAGGTCTTCAAATATTTTGTATACCAAATATCTAAATGAACTTATTAAACAACAAGTTATACGTATGAACTTATTAAAAATATAAATACTTCCCAGGAAAAGTATCAGAGCGAATTAGTGACCATACAGGTCAGCAGTAATGTGGACCTTTTGTTTCTAGACTTAATTGGGCCACCACGCAGAATGAAAGATTGTCGAAAATGTAATATCCAAGGAATAACCGATTCTATACGTAAACTCAAATGGTTAAGTCTCTCAAGTGAATACAAATCTTGTAAATAAGCCGAAGTATATTACGTTCAACAATGTTTGTGTATCTAAAACAACTATATCTGGCAATACCGCAAATTTTACTTGTTTTTACTGTAAAAAGTGTTACAGCTGCATCGCAGGACATTAGCTCACAAAGCCAGTTGTAATTACGTTGAGCCTTGTATTCGTAATGTAAAACACTGCATTACGGAATATTATAACAACTCAGACTGATCAGAATACAAACCTAGAATATGTGCAAAAATAAGTTTCCACAAAGCATATAGGGAATTCTTATCTATATGAAATTTAGTTTAAGGCCCAGTCACAATTTTAATAAAGTCTTATCTAAATTAATAAAATTTGATGACCTGATAAGCGAAACACTGCCAGCTAGCACAGTTGATGATTTAAAAAAATGCTGCAGATAATGTAAATAAGATGAAATAATTGAAGGTTTAAGCGATTGGCAGTTGCAATTTCAATCAATCAATCAATGTTTATTGCAGAGACATGATTTCCATGTTTAAACATACAATAATTAGAGCTCAGAGCTATAATTTTGTACATTCTCACTACATCATTCATACATTCAACATTCATGCATCTTTCACCCATTTACACATGTTGCACCTACAACACCGAAGTCAATCCCTGATTGGGTGATCTACCATTCAAGTACCAAAAACGCGATACCATTATATAATGCTAGTGACGCTAAAAAGCGTTTAAAACTAGTTTTTAGCAAATTGGGTATCGCGGAATTCTTTATCACATTGGGCAGCTTGATGTAGAACTGAACACATTCGTACCAGGGCACATATTCATAAACTACCTTTCTGTGTTTACCAGTTCGATATTTCCTCTGCCTCTGTTCTCATACGAATGATTGTCTTGGCCACTTGTTATGGCACATTTAGACATACAGAATTGAGTTTGGCACAATTTAGAGACTTGGCAGAGTCAACAGCCGAAGTTTTTTAAGGTTTCTCTAAAAGACTGTGATATTCAAATGAGCGATTATTCGAATGGCTTACTTCTTTAATTTTAACACTCTCGTCAACTTTTTGTTTAAATAGGCACCACATAATACCACTCCGTAATGCGGTGGTAAATTAAGCCATTACACGCCGTCATCAGAACCTAAGTAGCGCAATACTTGTCTAAAGACTTCAAAAAATAAATGAAGAGTATATTTTTCTGTAACGTTGTCGATGTGATCATTCCATGTCAACCCTCGATCTAGGTGTATTACAAGGAATTTAGTTCTGTAGACTTCTTCCAGAATTTAATCTACCAAAATGACAGCAGGACAAATTCTGAGTCTACCGTCCGCAGAACAAAATTCATGACATTGGATTTTAAAGTTTGTTTCGAGAATGAGGCTGCTGAAATATTGTTTTCAACAAAAGTCTGTTTATCCAATAGAGATTTTGATTTTCCACTGAAACAGAGAGGTGTGTCATCAGCAGACTGTACAACTTTCCGTGCATTAGTGATGACCCAATGTCATTGATATAATTTAGAAGCAAAATTGGACTGAGAATTGGATTTAAGTTTTCGCTTTTGGATAGATCGTACTCGAAACGCACACACTACATTTGTTACACTATTAATTACACTTTCACACAATGAATTAATCGGATCACTACGTAATTGAAAAACACAATTATTATACACTAACAATCCGCCTTTTGTCATACCTTGGCCAGCCCCCTCATTACCGTGAACACCTCGTGCACATGAATAATCAGTGAACAATCCACAATAAAAAATAAGTACAGACGTACAGTAAAATTCATTTGTGATAACATCATCTTATAACTGACTTGCTATTGAGTTGCAACGTTTACAAAAAGCAGCATCTTACAGGGTCAATCGATCGATCAGTCTATCGGTCAGTGCCGCTCGATCGGTCGACGACTGACCATAGCTTATCTTATCATAGTTCGTCGCGTGTCAAAGCCTGCTATTCGTCTACATTAAAGCGTTATTTAACGTTTAACTAACTCGTATATTAACTGTAAATAAAAATTGCTTAAAATTTCCTATCTAAATTGTATTGGAAAACATTTTTGCTTTATTTTACATCAACAGATAAACTCAAATCCAAGATGTCATTATTGTGAGAACTGCAATTAGATATATCTTATCCGTGAGTTTGGTGAAAGTCATACACTGTATTATAATGTTTAATTAGGGACGTTTTTCACGATCGGATCGAAGATTACGGAAAAATACTAAATTTTACAGGTGTCTTATACATGCCAGTCAAGTGTGTGGGGATCGAGAGCTCATCTTGACTTCAAGATATCGCTGTCTTTAGAAGTGGAGCGCGAGAACAATGGCATGAGGTTCATTCACAATTATTCAAGGTTCAAACTCATGTTAATGAGGAAGGTCTCAAGTGTGCTTGTTACAAACACAACTAGACGAAGACATAAAAATTTGTGTCCAGTGGATACATTGGAGCGTGAGAACAAGGGTGTGAGGTTCATTCACAATTATTCATAGTTCAAACTCATGTGAATGAGGAAGGTCTCAAGTGTGCTTGTTACAAACACAACTAGACGAAGACATAAAAATTTGTGTCCAGTGGATACATTGGAGCGTGAGAACAAGGGTGTGAGGTTCATTCACAATTATTCAAGGTTCAAACTCATGTTAATGAGGAAGATGTCAAGTGTGCTTGTTACACACACAACTAGACGAAGACATAACTAATTTGTGTCCAGTGGTAAATACATTTCAAAGTGAGAACAGGGAACTGAAAAACGAACTGTTGTGTGTTCGTGGTGTGAACCCAGGATCTCCCAATTTCCTTGTTAGGCTCTCATGCACATCCGGCAAGTGGTAAATCCTGATTCGAGTCCTGTCGGAGCGAATACTCTTTGTAAATCTTTTAGTATTGAAATTAAAATTTTATCCTTTATAAAGTGTTGTATTATACACACATTTCAACGATTTTTGCAGTCAATAGTTCACTTCAATTCGTATCTCTTTTCCGTTGAGATGAACATTTCGTCCAAAAAGTTCTTTAGAATATTCCTCAATCACTGTCAAACAGCTTTTTGAGGTCATGAGTAGCGTCACGCTAAAGTCGTTTAAAAACTTTTCTGTGCAGGCGCCGATTTTTTATCTTCCTCTTCCTTTTCAGTCATAGAACATCAACATGTAAAGTTACTCAAAATCCATTGCACAAGTGTTACCGTGTCCACCATCCTCGATCAGGAGTTTGACTTAGTGGCGACATCACCCAAATTCTCGGGTTCGGCGTTGTGTTGGGCGTCAGGCCTATATTATGTTTTAGAACTCGCTGACATTGCCTTTAGGAAGTCAATGCCCGTGTAATTCTGCCTTGTCTTGATCTAGACTCGGCTTTTCCCAAATCTCCACCCGTTTGAACATTTGGCCAGGTTTCAGAACATCTACTAGAGCATGGAGTGATGGGTTTAAGTTATATACACTAAACTTGGTTAACCAGTCATACGAACTTAGTTCAACACCTTAAAGACTTGAACTTGGACAATACAAGATTATGGTAAACAATGCACAGCATGGAGTGGTAGGTTTAAGTTGTATACACTAAACTTGGTTTACCAGTCATGCGAATTCAGTTCAACAGCTTACATGATTTCTCTTAGAAGTATTTAGAGACTTGGACAATACAAGACTATGGTAAACAATGCACAGCATGGAGTGGTAGGTTTAAGTTGTATACACTAAACTTGGTTTACCAGTCATGCGAATTCAGTTCAACAGCTTACATAATTTCTCTTAGAAGTATTTAGAGACTTGGACAATACAAGATTATGGCAAACAATGCTCTGCTAAATGTACGAAGTTCAGCAGTGAACTAAAAAGCGGGAGTAGGAGTAAAGTTGTGGTACCGACCAACAGTGGAGGATTTGGTGTAGACCGTATAAAGTAGACTAGCCTCGACCTAAAGTCCATTAAGCCACCAAAAGTTTGATTACTTGGTGAAAAGTTTAGGAATAATGCAATGATCACTCACTTAGTATTCATATATTCAGTTTTTCTTGCATATATTTCATCAAAATAAGTTATTCAGGAAGTACAATACTAACAAACAATACATAAATATCTCCCCCATATAAGTTTTGTAGTTGTCTGACTGTATTTGTGTTTTGTAAATATTGTCTCAATCATCCTTAACTCTATGGTAAAACTTTATAGATTGGATTTGCCTTTAAATAGCCTAATATTTTGTTTTTTGACTTTTTTAACTTGTAGATTAAAAAAATTACTTTTGCAGTTTTATTTATTGTCAGTTTTGTAATCAGATACCTTAAGGAAGTTAATGTTTGGTATAACTGTGTTAAATAGGTATGAAAAATCTCTGCCGAGTTTCTTTAACTATCTAAATAGTTATAGAAATATTTGTTAGCAGATCCAAACTGATAGATATTTGGATTTTATTACAGATTTATCGACCGAGGGATGGGTAATGTATCTCAGGGTAAAGATATTCATTCTACAACACAGGGACGTTAAAATTAAATTTAACATATCAAAATTAGAATAATATTGCATTAATAAGATTAGTTCCACAAGGATTCAAAGAAAACTATTAGTTTAATCAATATTTATTACTCATTACGTCGTTTGTTTGTCATCTCTCCTTATAGGATTATTAAAGTCGTTTAAATTATTAAACCACATCTTGGGCCCACTTACACTAAACATTCACAATCATTATATTACAGTAAATAATTAGAATGGTAGGATATTGTCAGACTTGTGATAAGTAACACAGAAAGAACCATGTTGGTTGGGGGGGGGGGGGGGGGGGTTTAAAACAGAATGACTACATGTCGAGTTTCCTGCCAACCTTTTTGCATTGGAAAATTTTTTGAGGCAGTAAACAACAGAAGTATGCGAGAATGGCGTTTCAATAAATAATAAATGTTTTTACAGTATAGCATGGACTAGATACAAGGAACAATTGACCAGTTTCGAAGTGCCAGACTGTTTTACGATTAGGCTTTGCTAATCTAATAGATTATTTATTACTCATTGCTTAATATTTGCAATATATATCGTTTGAGAAGGCTCTAGGTTCAGTATTTAGAATAATACTCATTGCTATAATTTAAAACAGTTTCCAACAGCATTCCAATGTAAAGTCAATGTAAACAATCCGTACTGAAAATTTCCTTCACACAAGCATAAAAAGCAGGATTTTATGAATGTTTTCATGAAAACTACGCGGTAAGTATAACATAAATGGTACTTTTGTAGGCAGTAAAATATCTGCTTTATTTCCATTAAGTACGAAAAGGATCGTTGTATTTAAACAGTTAGACTCGAACCCTACGCCTCCTGCTTGCTGGTCTTCAAAAATGTTTCATTTTAATATTAAAACACTAGAATAAGTTTCCAGTACTAATAAGAAAGCTGTGACAAATTTACAAAACTGATTTTTTGAGAGCAGCAAGTGAACGACGTAACCAATAATAAGCTTCACCACAATTTATTTGTTTATCTTGTTACTTCGCAGAACTTTGTCTATTTAATGTTTGCTGCGTATCTTATAGCTTCCAAGATCCTTTCGATGTGCTGAAAATGTGAGACACACTGTATTACTCGTATTACTTATTATTGCAGTACAGACAGAAATAAAATATTTAACTGAAATGTATTTAAACAGAAATTATAGTAAACAGTAATTAATAAATTAACATTCACGTGAACGCCATAAAGAGTATTGAACAATTTAAACTTTAAAGTGGTGTATGTATTGCTTATTCTATTTATAACATTACAATTTATGTAAGGCATAATTAGTTTAGCCAACTAATGTCTCATGTGTGTATTAATAATCTTAACCTTCAGAGCTGATATTACTGATTTATCATAACACTCTGGTGTTATATATTTGACACTATACTTAGGACGGCTGACGTTATAAGCGACCAGACTTATTTAGAGAAACCTAGTCCTAATGCCCTAATCCTGAAAATTGATTTTCTAGTATCGAAACGAAATATTGTCCACATAAACATACTTAAATATAAGGTGATAAACATAAACTATTGACCAAGAACCTGCCTCACACAAGTACAACTCCAGATAATAATTAATCAAATAAAAACTGAAAGTTTTATAACGTTTAATATCGCTGCTGTTACTTCAGCAATAAACCCAAAAGGTAAAAACTGAATTTATTTATTTTTAGGTTTTAGAAATGTATTTGAATGTACAGGGATTGTAGAAGTTCCCGGCCCAGCAGCTATTATACTCGTAATAACATAAATTAATATTAACGGAAAGAGCTCACAGGATTTATCTTGAGTAAAGGACGTCAATTATCCTGAAATAAATCGATATACTTGTGCCGGAAGAGTCGGTTTAACTTAGCTACGTTACAAAATATGGGGTATTATGTTATAAATAATATATTTTAGTATTCTATATTAAGAAATAATTACAATCCATATATATTTTAGCTAATTAGCTAACTTAATATTATTATAAACAGCAATCCGGGCGAGTCAGTGAGATGTTGGACACTAAACAATGAGTGCTGAAAGATTGGAGCAGCGTTTTGGGACTACAAACAATAAACGAGCCTCGCTGTGCTCAGCCGATTTTACACAAATTTAGTAAGTTTATCAATAACAGCAGACCGGGTATATAGCACTAAACAATGAGTGCTGAAACATTAGAGCAGCGTTTTGGGACTACAAACAATAAACGAGCCTCGCTGTGCTCAGCCGATTTTACACAAATTTAGTAAGTTTACCAATAACAGCAGACCGAGTATATAGCACTAAACAATGAGTGCTGAAACATTGGAGCAGTGTTTTGGGACTATAAACAATAAACGAGCCTCGTTGTGCACAGCCGCTTTTACGCAAATTTAGGTAGTTTACCAATAACAGCAGACCGGATATATAGCACTAAACAATTAGGGCTGAAACAATGGAGGAGCGTTTTGGGACTATAAACAATAAACGAGCCTCGCTGTGCTCAGCCGCTTTTACACAAATTTAGGAAGTTTACCAATAACAGCAGACCGGATATATAGCACTAAGCAATGAGTGCTGAAACATTGGAGGAGCGTTTGGAGATTAGAAACAATAAACGGCCTCTCTATGATTAGCTATTTTTGTGGGAATTCTACTTTCCCCTTTTGGTTTTTATATAAACTTTGATTCTATTTCCTATAAGTAAACAATTATTATTCTATAATTGTTATGATTGACATTTTTCCATAAATAATTAACTAGGTCTTGAATTTAAGTAAGTCTTATTCTTTATTGACAATAAAGCTATATTAGTAAGTGGAATAATATTCTACTTTCTTGTTTTATTTATTTGTTTGTATTTTCCTACAAAGAAGTGGCAAATCCGCTTTCACTTCTATAACTAAAACACTATAAGGACAGTTTACACAGGTGCAAAGTTTAGGATCAAACTCCACGAAACTGCTCCTTTGTACCGATCAAACTTTGTTGTCGGCGTGGAAATGCAGCCTTTGATACATCTCCTTCTGTTTATCCTCTACTTCTAAAGAACATATCCAAGTTCTTCATCTATGTATGTGGTGCTAAGCTTGATACAAATAACAATTCTGCATTAGCTACTTTTCCTCAATTGAAAACACTTATATGTATATATAAAGAAAATAAACAACAACAAGTATTGATGAATGAATAAATAACATATATTAACTGAAAGATGATTTACATATCTTTTTTTACATTAATATTTTTTATTCTAGTTTTGGAAGAAATCGAATCTGGAATAATCATCCACCACTGCTAGTTTATTTCTTAGATTTGGACAATTTTTTCCATGGCAATTACTTTCAACTAATAAGCACACATTCTTATATTATTAAATTTTACATATAAATAACACAGCACTTGGAAATAGAGAGAGAGAGAGAGAGAGAGAGAGATAATTTGATATTTGATAATTTGTTTATTTCCCCTGCCATGGTTATGACCAATGGTCCAATCCACCACCATGACAGGCATAAAATACACATTTACAACAAATACATGAGTTATGGCCCTTTTACATTAATATACATTTTTGTTTGTTTTATCATACTATTTACTTACTATTAACACTAATTTATATTTAGAAAAAGAAAACATCCGTTTTATACACAAAACAATACTACTAACATTATATTTTATTCCACATTTTATTACTCAAAACACAATTATATACATATATATATATATACACATATACATAAATATATATATATATATACTCAATTTGTTCTGTAACCTTTAACCAACCTAAATCTCTAAAGTACTGAGTAACATGATCGTCCAACCGTAAATTGAAAATAAATCTGATACACGCATTCTGTGCGATTTGTAAGTTTGCTATCAACTCACTATTCAAATCACAGAAGGCTACACTAGCATAGTCAAACAACGGTTGAACAATAGTTGATATCAATAATTTCTTAATATTCATTGAAGGACTAAAGCACAATCCTCTAAATTGATACAAACACTGAAAAACTCGCTTATGTATGTAGTTGACTTGCTCTGTCCAAGATAAAGTGTTATCAATTCTGAAACCTAAATTCTGAACCATACTTTGATACTCTAACACATTACCATCTATAATTACAGGTTCCACTAAATTAAATCTACTGTATTTAACAACCTTCTACTTCCTAAGATAATTGGTTTGCATTTACTGATGTTTAAACTCAATCCATGATTGTGGCACCATTTAAAAAGTGTATCTAAATCTGCATTTATATAGTTAATTGAGTTATTTAAATCTTTTACATTAGTATGGATATATAATTGCAGATCATCCGCGTACAACATGGATTTACTAAAAACAAGTGACTCACAAATTCTGTTTATATACAAACTAAACAACAAAGCAGACAAAGTCGATCCCTGTGGTACCCCTAACAGATTATTCTTCCAATCCGACAATAATCCACTACCTGTTTTCACTCTTTGCATTCTATCCGTTAAATAAGAATTAAACCACATAATAGCACTTTCACTAAAACTATAAGATTTAAGAATCGACAGTAATAGCCTATGTTGAACACAATCAAAAGAACGTGTGAAATCTAGCAGTACCATTACAGTTAATTGGAGAGTGTCTATTGCACGCCTCACATCATCAGTTATACGAATTAGAGCCGTTTGTGTACTGAAGTTAGTCCTATACCCTGATTGATACTTATATAAAAAGTTATTATTACTAACAAAGTTACATATTTGTTGATAGGCTATTTTATCAGTTACTTTACCCAAAACACATAAAATATTTATCGCTCTATAGTTTTTGCACTCACTCGGGTTCGCAACTTTAGGGAGTGGTAATATCAAGGCCTTTTTCCATTGCTTAGGGTAAAGACTATTTAACAGAGAAAAATTAACAATGTGACACAAAACACACTTTATATCATCAAAAATCAATAATAAAAACTTTAAATGAATTCCATCATCTCCCACTGCGTTAGACGAAATTTGTAAAATAACCTTATAAATTAAGTCACAGATTACTTCCTTAAAACTAAAACGATCATTAAATCTACTAACAAAAACTAAATTTTCATAATCCTCATATAATTCCTCATTAATATTATTATTAACACCACAGAAGAAAGAATTCAAGTCATTTAGAGGAACAACAGGATCAGATCGTTTTTTGACTCTTTTCCCACTCCTTGATATTTAACTACCTTCCACAGTGCTTTGTTAGACAAATCAGAGTTGAAATGTCTTTCAAAATATCTATTTCTTGAATCCCTGACTAATCTTTTTATTCTATTACGTAAACTTTTATATCTAACAAATACATCATGGTCTCTTATTGTAATATAACGTTTATACAATCTAACTCTTTGTTTCATTAGTTCTTTAATTTCGCCGTCAACCCATGGGCATGGGTTTTTCTTTGTATAAATTTTCCTCTCCGTAACATTATTATTAAACAACTCTAACAATTTACTACACATTATATCCACTTTATCATCTTCCCAGCTAACAGAAGTACATTCGGTTTTGAGTTTAATTCTATCAACACGTTTAAAATCTCGAATAGTAATATATTCCTTCTTTCTTAATCTTAACCTTAAATCCAATTCTAAGTAAATCAAGTCATGATATGAAATTCCGGACACTGAGCTTTGCCCATAACTTCAAACTCTAATAATATCCTTACATATGTCAAGTTAACTTGTAAAACATACACAGAATAAAATAAACAAACTAAAGAAGAAACACTTGATAGTAAACATTCTAAATGTAAATACAATTTTGACATGTAAACAAGTTTTGATTAGTTGTTAGTTTTAGAATAATAAAATAATATAATATAATTTTGAATTTGGGTGCATTTTTAGATCAAAATCTAATTATTCAAGTGGAAAACAATAATTTAGCGAATATTCACATGGTTGTTTCGATTTTAATATAAGTTGGTGTGCCAATTCCCTATTCCTTAAATCTAAATCATTTTGAGAGCTGTTTTCACAAGGTGTGATTTTGCTTATAGCTTTGAGTTTATAACAATCCTTAAAGCTTTTGTTATGGTGAATAGCGTGCAATTCTACTGTTTTTTTTTTATTTTCTGTTATTGATACAAAAACTGTAACCAGTCATTCTTACCCGCAAAGAATTTGAGGTGTGCCCAATGTAGTCCTTGGGACAGAACCTACAGGTTTGCTGGTAAATTGAATTATTGGAGGTACAGTCCAATTTACCAGCTATTGGATAAGTTTTGTTAGTGACGCTAATTTGGAATTGATCGGTCTTATCCATAATTTTGCAAATACCACAATGTGGTTTATTAAATGGTTCACAGCAAAAAGATAAATTGTCAGAATTTTTTCCAACAAGAATTTTGGGCCTTAAAAGCATATCCTTCAAATTTTTAGGTCTCTTAAATACTATTCTATTTGGCCTGGACAATAATTTCTCAGTTAAGGGCGAGCTTTTGTAAATTTCATAGCCAATTTTCATAACTCTCTTGAATTTGTGCAAACCAGGATAAAATTAGGTTATAAATTTAGGATATATACATATATTATTATTCTTATATTATTATAAATATAAATAATATATATATATATACATATATATTATATATACATACATATACATAAATTATATATATATATATATATATATATATATATATATATATATATATATATATATATATATATATATATACTAGCAGACCCGACAGACGTTGTCCTGTGCACACGTCTTTAATTCGAAAATTTTAAACTTTGATTAATCTGACACAATCTGGGCTGTTTTCATAAAAATTTATATTAAAGTTATTACTATATCTAACGTCATTACATGTACATTTAATCACACTTCCACCAACTGATAGTGTGTGAGTATAACATGAGTGAAGTGAAATGTAGAGGATGTTTTAAATGAAAACTTAAACTTATTTAAACTGAAGGTAAAAAAGTTGAAACAAACTATTTTATAACAGGTATATTTTTTCAATTTACAACTTAATTTATCTTAATGCCATTGTATGTACAATATTTTTTGTTAATCCTTCGGGAGTATACACAAACAAATTAGATGGTTTTCCGACCCTGGAACACGCAACATATAACTGGCCGTGAGAAAAGCATGGATTTTCTAAATCTAAGCCACAAACTGTCATTGTTTGACCTTGTGACTTATTAATAGTCATAGCAAATGCCAAGCGGATTGGAAATTGCAAACGTTTGAATGGTATAGGCGAATCTGAAGGAATTATTGGGATCCGTGGTAGAAGTACAACTTCACCTTGAAATCTTCCGCTTAAAATACTGGCTTCAAGAATGTTGGCCATGATTTTTTTTATGACCAGTCTCGTTCCATTACACAATTTCGGAGCATTCAAATTCCGAAGCAAAATTATTGGTGAACCAATCTTCAATCGCAAATTATGTGGTGGCATTCCAGGTAAATCCAGTGAATTTAAAAACTCTACAGGATAGTTGACAGCTTCATCAGGATCAACAACGGTGTCAATTGATTTGAATGTAATTTCATTACCAGGCAAAGATTGTTGTATTTTAAAATTGATTGCATCAACATCTAAATTTTTTGCGGCTAAAATAGCTCGCTCACATAGCCATGCATGATTGGTATAATTATGTTGCAAATCTGGAAATACACATTTTACTAAGTCATCTTTGGTAGCCACCATGTTGCAAAAATTCTCTGGGAGTCTTATATATTGTGTATTTTCATAAAATTGAACTTTACCATTGCCAATGTCTAACAATATTTTAGAGAATTCTGACGCTAATGGATCATTGTGAAGTTGAACGCGCATATTAAGAGTAAGGCATAATTTGCTGACACTTCGCCATAGATAAGATTCTTTCAAACATGCATTTATTTCGTCCGCATATGTCGCACGTGGAATGGACGGGTAATGTTTGTCTGAAATCACCAGACAGCAGAAGTAGAGTACCACCAAAAAGCCTAGTATCATCTTTGATATCTTTTAGGGATCTGTCGAGAGCTTCAAGCGAATGCTTGTGGGCCATTGTACATTCGTCCCAGATAATAATTTTGCACTTTTTCAAAACTTTTGCCATGCCTGAATGCTTATTTATGTTACACATTGCTTCGGGATTTGTATGAATATTTAAAGGTAATTTAAGTGCTGAATGCGCAGTCCGTCCACCATCAAGTAAGGTGGCTGCAATGCCTGATGAAGCAATTGCCAATGCAATATGATTTTGTGATCGAATGCGCGCAAGTATCAGTGAGATGAGAAATGTTTTTCCAGTGCCACCTGGTGCATCCAAAAAAAAGAATCCATCTTGTTGTGCTGCAAATGATACGTTTATTCGATCATACACATTTCGTTGCTCAACAGTAAGCAATCGTTCATTATTAGCAACAAAAGTAGCCAAATAAGTCATATCGAATTGGTGTTCACGTTGAACATCGCTGTTGATGATATCTGCTGCTGGGCGGTTCGGTGCTGGCATGTTGAAATGGATGAGCGGCATGTTCGAAATGAGAGTACAAATATCTTCAATCATTATTAATGCCTTGTTATATATTTCTTCTGAGAATTCAATGTTGGGATTTTGATTAGTAGCTCTAATACGATGCAAAATATCTTCACTCATTGAGTCTTTATATTTGTTCCACAGAGTAGATGCTTCAGTTGGAAAACACGTTGTCAATATTATTGAAAATAATTGACGAATTTGCTGTGGGGATGAGCTCAGTGCTGCATCTGCAAGTGTGAGGTCCCAATGGTTATCATCCTCCAATAAATTTAACTCACAACATGCATCAAAGAAAGTGTCATATAAAATACCATTTACTTTTCGCAAATATTGAAAGGATGTTGGTCCAGGAACATTAACCAATAACAAACGCAGAAAAAAGCATTCGCGTTGCTTAGGATGAACTGTATATAATCTGCCTAGAGTATTTGTCATAAATATATTGGTGAACTCTGGGACTGGAATGCCTCGTTTCCGTGGTTCCCGACGTTTTGATTGTTTATTCCATGTAAAAAATTTAGGAACATCAGTATACAGTAACGTCTTTGCGAATTGACCAACAACATCTTGTCGTTTACAAAGGTTGAAAAATTCAGTAAGAGTTGTTTTTGGAGCTGTTAAAGCTTGTTGTATTGCAGTCTGTTCTGTAAAATAAACACGCTGTCCATTTTCAAGGTGCACAGCCAAATGTATAACAGCAGGATTCCTTTCATGTATAGGGAACGAAAAAATGCGCCAAATAGCTTCATTACTACTTATGTATCTCCCAATTGATAACGTGTTATTTCATCATTGTCGTTTACATTTTGAACAGAAAATATAGCTTTATCACTGCCCTTATGAACGTACTTACAAATGTATTTGATAGACTTCACCGAACTGCATAATTCAACGTTTATGTGTGCTTTATAGGTTTTGCACAGCAATGGTGAATATGGAACCACCCAGCGATTATCAATATCTACTCTTACACCGTTTGACAGGCGTAATTCATATGATTGACCACCATTGTCTACGTCTCTACGACGGTAAGATGGATAACCGTCGATATTGGTGATAGTATCAGTTTGACATGGTTTTGGAAAACGTTTTGTACATTTCCCATTATCCATACATGGTGACACCATATTTAGAGTACCACATGGACCATGGATCATATTAGTAGTAACAATGTTAAATAATTCTTTATCAAAATTCGGATCCGGAATCTCCGCTGAAATAATTTTGTCAATTTCTTGTGGGCATACTTTATCCACTAACCAAATCAAAATATGCGCATGAGGTAAACCTCGTTTTTGCCATTCAACAGAGTAAAGCCAACATAGTGTTTCACCAAATACCGAGTGATGTGTAATCAAATTCATCAAAGATTTTAATTTTTGTTTGAACACACGTGCAGTAATATCATGGCGATGCATTGTTGTTTGACCTGACAACAGTAAAATGTTAATTTCATCCCAGTTTGGATTACACGTAAATGTGATAAAAAGATCTGGTCGGCCGTATGCACGTACGTAAGTCATGGCGTCTTGAATATATTCTTGCATATGACGCGGACTACCAATGTATGATGATGGAAGAATATATGCGGTACCGATGTTGTTTATATCATTCGTTGCATCTACGTTACCGATTACAGCATCACGTAAATGAATGTATTCCTCAGAACGAAGTTTTACTTGATTAAATTTTATATACCGTAACCTCTCACTTTCGATTTTAACATACATATCGACTACATACTGATGAAATAGCTGTCTGCATCGGAGAATGTGATTTTCTTCATTAGCACGAATCATCAACCGGTATGCGTAGAAGTTCATCGCACTAACTTTCTTGATCAGTTCTTCACCTGGAAATAAAAAGATTTTTAAGATAAACAGAAATGATTGGTTAAAAAAAAGAATAATCCAGTTTTATTTTTGATTTACATCAATGACTTGTGTAATGGGCGCTTCAGGGGTCGCGTGTTTGCCTTTGCCGATGACACAGCTTTTATTTTTAAAATTAATGTTTAAACACCTTGAAAAATGAAATGGAGAATGATTTAAAACTATTACGTTTATGGTTTGATAAAAATTACATGATTTTGAGTGAAAAAACAAAGTTTTTAATTTTTGGTCTAAAGACAGAGTACAATTTGGAAACACCTTTGAAATTCCATGATTTTAATTGTTTTAACAATACCTACCAACAGTGCAATTGCATGATTATAGAACAGAACAATA
This sequence comes from Homalodisca vitripennis, assembly GCF_021130785.1. Classification (NCBI taxonomy): domain Eukaryota; kingdom Metazoa; phylum Arthropoda; class Insecta; order Hemiptera; family Cicadellidae; genus Homalodisca; species Homalodisca vitripennis. Next base: position 43,395 of record NW_025778954.1, on the reverse strand, counting down.
GTATTAAATACCTTGGACTGATTATCGACAGTAAGCTAACATGGAAGTCACATATTTTAAAATTGAAAAAGGAACTGTACAGTAGCTTAAGAAAGTTTTATTTGCTTCGACAATTATGTCCAAGGAAGGTTATGATCAATGTGTATCACGCTCTCATTGGATCCAGGCTGGGGTATGGAATTGCTTGCTGGGGCGGAGCCTACCAATCGACACTTTATCCTATTATTATATTACAAAAACACTTTGTCCGTGTGATTGCAGGAAAGGGAAAGCTTGAGCATGCCTGGCCGATTTTTCTTGATTTGAAATTGTTTCCACTAAAGCATCTATTTATTTATAAAGTGTTAAAACAATTTTTTGTAAGAAGTACAGCTTTCTCCGTAATGACTCGTAGTACAAACCATAACTTAAGACGATGTCAAGTAATGCATGTTCCGAAATCACATTCAGCAGCGTATCAAAATTTTTACAGTAGTATTGCACTCCGAGTTTTTAATACAATCATCCACCAACTTGAAATTTTTTCTAATATAGATCAATTTTTGTCTAACTTAAGAAAGTGGCTTTTTATTACAGAAAATCTAGATATTGTTTTGAAAATTGTACAATAGAACACTATTGCAACTGCATTATTAACAGTTTTAATTGCAAATAGTTAGGTTCGCAACATATTATTTTGTATGTGGTTCTAATTATATTTAATTTAACTTACTATTGCACAGATATTACATGTTTAGTTATTTTGATAGTTTAATAATATACTTATTTATTTATGTCATGCCGTTTTTTAATCTTTAATAATTTTAACGTGCTGGCGATCCCACCACAGGAATTTTCGTAGGGGATAACCTATTTATTTTGCTTAGTTATGAAAACATAGTGAGTATTCATTTGCAACCAATTTTTAAGTTGGAAAACTTGAGTGTTTTTTATCATGGTTTGTTCAAATAATGTAGTCAATGTACAACTATTATTTAAATTTAAATATAAGTATATTGTATTTTGGATGTTTGGGGTGACTGGGGCGCCCTTTGCGAGGGACTGTTTGTAATAAGTCAAAGTTTCTTGATGGTAAAATATGTTGATAGTTTTATTTATGTCATGCCGTTTTTATTATGGAATGGTTTTTTGCGGGGGATTTTTCGGTTGTTTCTTGCGTCTAACATGTATAATAGCATCTCTAAGAATCAATTAAAAATTATCTTTAAGTATAATATAGTTATTTATTGTTGTACATGTTTAAGGGTGTAAAATACATATTCATGTAGAGTTGTAAATGTGTATTTATTGTACTAAATTGTATTGCAGTAAAATAAAGAATTTTCTATTCTATTCTATAAATAATAATAATCTATAAGTTTTACCTGTAGTTGGATTCCGTTGTTTAATATTTAAATGATATCCATCTTCTCCTTCCCAAAATATCAATGGATATTGCAGTGCATCATAAGAACGATGATTGTCTTGAATTATTTGCATCGTGTTATCTCTGCGTTGTATGCGAATATCTCGACGTTCACATGGATCACCAGCCATAACAACTGCAACTTCATTAAGAGTTGGAACATTATATGTGCCTGCGTGCTCACCATGGGGCACTTTGTCTGCTTTAATAACAATGACGTAGTTGTCGTATTCCAGTCTGTTAGAAAGAGTCTTGAACAATCGTAACAATTGGTTATGGTTTAGAAAAAACGTTTCCAAAATGTCCACAATTTCTCGTTCCTCCATTTGCTCCATATGATTGTATACACAGCGCATATGGGTTTGTTGCTCCTCATCACCCATAAAATAAATTTGTAAGAATTTTGGATCAGCATCAGGCATTGGAAGCAATGAACCAATTTGGTGGTAAACTTGACCTTGAATCTTGAATGTAGATTCAAAATTACGTCCATCTTCATTACGAACAATTTTTGTTGCTCCAAATGATGTCATTTGAAAGCAAGAATTGAATTTACGAATTTTTTTTAAAAAACAATTTTGATTGAGATGTGGTTCCAGCTAATAGTGATTTTAAAGGTTCAGGTGGTGGTTTTAATGGTGGCAGTGAAATTTTTCCAGATGTGCAACATAAACCAGCTGTTTCATCTTTGTACTTCAAAGCATGACAATATTGACACTCTTTGTCCATACTGCCGATCATAATTAGTACATGTGATGAATAGTCTATTTCAGGGTCATATTCAAATGCGAGACGATTAAGATATGCTCGTGTCAATGCTCGACTATCTTGCATTCGCCGTTGGTTACGCTCTCTGTGTGCATTGGTCGTTCGTTGACGTGCCTCACGTTGTCTTAATGCATTAGCACGGAGACGTTGATTCCGTTGTTCTGAATTTTCATTTGCACGTGTACGTGCAACTTGATCCATTAAAGTTACATTATCCGTTGAGTGTTCTTGATCTGTTCTATTCAATCGACGATCATGGGCCAATTGTGCGTGTCGAGTACGTCGACCAATATTTCGTCCTCTTCCACGAAGACGTGGCATTTTTCTGTAAAAATAAAATTCTGTATAATAGTAAACAATGAATATGAGGAAGTTATTGAATATGTAATTTTATTTAAGTAACTTCTAGATAAAAATGTATAACAACGTAGACTACGGTATCTAAAATACTAAATAAGTATTCCCTATAGGTCTGAAGTACAATAAATGGCCACCATCACAATCGAATTATTGATATTTCTGATTAATCTATCTAAACTACCGAATTACATTATAATTATTTAAAATTACAGTATAGTATCGGAACTGGCCAACAGAATTTAATTTATCTAATATACTAAATAAGTATTCCCTATAGGTCTGAAGTACAATAAGTGGCCACCATCATAATTGAATTATTGATATATCTGAATAGCCTATCTAAACTACTAAAACGACGATCCAAATTACAGTTATTTAAAGGCTGAAGTATAATAAGCAGCCACCATCTCAATCGAATTATTGATATTTCTGATTAGCCTATCTAAACTACTGAATTTCATTATAGTTATTTAAAATTACAGTATAGTATCAGAAATGGCCAACAGAATTTAATTTAAAACCAATTCCTACATTATTAACAATAGTTATTGACACATGTGATTCTCTATTAATTTAATATTACAATTAGCACTCACACAATAATTACACGATGATACAAAACAACACACAAATTTGATAGCAGCACAAACTGTCGGGAAAACCTGGAATTAAAATAGAAAAACATTTGAAACTGCGATCGTAGCACATTCTGCTGGATCCAATTTAAAACATACCAAGATAAAAAACAATTTATTTATAAACAAAAAAATTAACTGATCAATCGGTGCACACTTAATATTTACAAATTTAAGTTAAAAGTGTATTTTACTAAAACTGCCAATTTTATATCTGGATAACCTCTATTGATATTCCTGATTAGCTTATCTAAATTTAATTTAATTTAAAACCAATTCCTACACTATTAACAATAGTTATTCACACATCATGTGATTTGGATGCTACTTAATTTGAACTTATCTGACCAATTTTGACTGCAGATGGAAAATGTAAATTACAACAAATTATTTTAAATCTGTCCATTAGTTTAAAACTTAATTATCTAAAATGTTAACAATAGTTATTCACACATAGAAACACAACCTTTTGATTTGTATGCTACTTAGGTTATTTGAGATAATGCGACCAATAATCTCTATTAATGTACTATTACAATTTTAGCATTCACACAATAATTACACAATGTTTTACTTTTTTTTTTTCTTTTTGCCTGTTGGCTTTTATAAACTTATAACGCGGCCACGTAGTACACTTTTTATAACTTCATTCTATTATATTTTAATGTTATTTGCCGTATTTACTTTTGAAACATGAACCTTACAAAACAACACACACACAATGATAGCAGCACAAACTGTCAATTTCAGGTAAAAGATAAAACCTCCAATTTTATATCTGGATAATCACTATCCTCCAAAGTGAGTACAGAATATATTGAAATAAGAAGTGGTGTTATTTTTATATGTTCATGCTTACTCTATGCTTTCAAGACTATTATTGATTAAACGTATGGCTGTGTTGTAATATTATAATGTTTACATAGAATAATTAATTGGTGAAAATTTAACTTTGCAATCTGCGTTAGACTACTGATCAAGCACTTTATAATAATGTAATCTAAATGTAAACAAATGTTTCTGCCTGTTTGGTGAACTTTAGCTGAAAATATTCACATCTGTTAAGTATCAGTTCACTTTGTATTACGTGTCGTAGCGCAGTCTGTCGGATCCAATATAAATCACTCCAACATCAACAACAATTTATAATTAAAAATTTAATTAAATTTGCCGAATAAATAACCATAATGAAATTCAGTAGTTTGGATAGGCTATTCAGAAATATCAATAATTCGATTGTGATGGAGGCCACTTATTAAACTTCAGCCTTAACGGAAAACCATCTAATTTGTTTATGTACACTCCTGAAGGATTAACAAAAAGTATTGTACATTCAATAGCATTACGATAAATTAAGTTGTGAATTTAAAAAATATACTTGTTATAAAATTAGTAATTCAAAATTACAGTATAATATCGGAACTGGCCAACAGAATTTAATTTAAAACCAATTCCTACACTATTAGCAATAAGTAGTTATTCACACATGTGATTTGTATGCTACTTAATTTGAACTTATGTGACCAATTCTGACTGCAGATTAAAAAATGTAAATTACAACAAATTATTTTAAATCCAATTAGTTTAAAACTTGATTATCTAAACTGTTAACAATATTCACACATAGAAACACAACCTTTTGATTTGTATGCTACTTAGGTTATTTGAGGTATGCGACCAATATACTCACTTCAATAAATTTGCAAAATGAGTTCAATAACTTTAATAAATAACTATAGTTTTTTATGCACTTCAAACATCTTCAATCTCTATTAATGTATTATAACAATTAGCACTCACACAATAATTACAGAATGTTACAAAACAACGCACAAATTTAATAGCAGCACAAACTGTAGGGAAAACCTGGAATTGAAATAGAAAAACATGGCTGTGTTGTAATATTATAATGTTTACGTAGAACAATTGGTGAAACATCTTTGCAATCTGCATTACACTACTGATCAAGCACTTTACAAATGTAAATGAACTTTCTAAATTTTAAATGTGAACAAATGTTTCTGCCTCTTGGATGAACTTCAGCTGAAAATATTCACAGTGTTAAGTAACAGTTCACTTTGTATTACGTGTCGTGGCGCAGTCTGGCGGATCCAATGTAAAACACTCCACCATCAACAACAATTTATTATTAAAAAATGAATTAAATAAACTATTAAAATTGGACCGAATTATGAATCTAAACCATTCTCGGATCCAACAGAAGACACACAAAAAGTTTCATTAAAATCGGTCCACCCGTTTAGGAGGAGTTTAAGACCATACACACGCACACAAGAAATATATATATATAAAGATATACATAATATATATGTATATCCTAAATTTATAAATATATATTATTTTTCTTTCTTCCAAAGTTCACTTTAGATATTGTAGTATACAATATATGTGTATTTGGAATTTGTGTTGAAATTCAGGAATTAAGACAAAATTTCCTGAAACATATTATTTAGCAAATTTTAAATTTTAAGTGGTAGTGAAGTTCCATTTTCAGTTGACGTAAAACTATGAACCATGTAGTTTTTATGTGTTTTGTCAATCTGTCTAATTTGACAATAACGACAATACTGTATTAAGAAAATAATTTTAATTATATTAATATTGACTATCTACAATCTCTACTATTTCCATATAATCAAAATATTTTTTTCCTTAGGAATTCCACACTTTTCTTTCAGAACAGCAGAAAAAATATCTATGTTTAGTTTAAACCAGTAACAACTCAATTAAAGTAAATTAGGTGGCATATTAAAATGTTGCAATGGAAAACTGGCATTACGTATGTAGCATAGGTCAGGGTCAATTGGTATAGCAAAGTATTTTTCAGACATTTTATGATCCCTTTCATAATAGTTTTCATTAAAATAATACTTAATATGTATAATTTCGAATATTTTCATAAGACAACGTTTATGATATGTATTTGTAAGTTTCATCAATGTGTACATAGCATAGAGTTTAGTGCATGAGTTTTAAAGATGTGGAGTCAACGCAAGTAAAACAAATTTTTGAGTCTAAACTCCGACAACTTTACGATTCAACAGCTCTACTTTTTTCTGTCTGAGTAGCGAAAGCTACTTAGAGTTGATGCTACTAACATTTCACTACAAACAAACTTCTTTCTCTAAAGATTAGTATAAACTACTGCCTCATTGTTATTTAGCTATTAAACATGTTATTCTACCGCCTTTAAACCAGAATCAATACTAGACGTAGGCTCATTCCTCTTGTAAGTTGAGTGATCACATTAAAAGTAACAAAGTGTTATAAAAGCTACTGAAAGAGATAATTACTTTAATAATTACATTAAAATAGACGATCTACAATCACTAGTATTTCCAAATAAACAAATGATTGTTTTCTTTTCCTTAGGAAATCAATACCTTTTCTTTCGGAGCAGAAGAAAAAATACGCAGGTGATATATGTTTAGATTCAACTAATAACAAGTCAAGTAAAGTAAATAAGGATGGCGATATCTGTCTGGCTGACATAACAGAACGTAGTGAAGGATAATGACTGGCATTATCTGTATAGCGCAGGTCCCTTTCATAATAAAGATAACATTTTACCGGAAGAAAAAGGACAAAAATACAGAAATGGAAATGGTGACAGTATTTTTTTGAAAGTTGCCCAAAGATGTTATTAGAAATGGACGGATATCAAAAGGTTTAAAAATATCAAACTAGTGTTTCTCGTACGAGTTATTTCAAAGGATTATATAATTTTGAGCATTTTCTATTATTATAATATAATATATTATTTGTAATATGCTCCAGTTTAAGTTTTTGTTTTAACACCTGATGAAGAGGACAGACTACACTTCTCGAAACGCTCTGTTCTATTTTTGTAACATAAAACTATGGGAAACATCCCATTATAAAAGTTAACGATTAATTTTGTATTGTTGAACTAGAGAACAAATTACATATATATTTTTCCATTATGTTTAGTTTTTAGGTTACTATTTTGGTATATCAAATATATCTATTTCAAAGGATTGGTAAGAATAAGAAAAAAATTAGGAGGAACCCAAGTATTACACTTTTTGACAACTGTTATTCATATGTTTAAATTTAAGACTATTACACCGTTATAAGTACAAAATATTCTGAAAAGTTTAAATGTTACAGTGCTTCGTAAAAAATGAAGCATAATGATATAAGCATAGCTTTACAAAAACTACAATATTACATGTTGTAGTACATTGCTATATTACCAAATAAAATGACTGTAAACATTATTAGATGGTTTGAATGGTATTTCCGTTTGTTAAGTTACTATTGAAGTTTAAAATTTGTTTAGTTGCCCAAGTTCTTTAAATGTCCTTATATTACCGTGGATAATAATACAGATAAAAAATATAAAGTGACAAAACAAATGCTAATGAGATGAGAATATTCGATAGTATTCTTAATAATAAGTTTAAAAATACAACTAGTTTTAAAAAACAGGCTTAAAAACAAAACAAAATTTTTCTAGGGAATTCCAATTTTATAGTGTTTTTACATTAGATATTTTATATTGAAGAGAGAGGAACTAAACCGATAATTAAAAGAAAGTCTATATGCGTAAAATGTTGGACTTAACAACTTTACCAACTGTAATTACCGGACCTTGGATATTTTAGGATCATAACCTCTAAAAAAGTGCAGAAAGTAGAAGCCACTGGCCTCTAAAAGCTTGTGGCCACTGATAGGTCTGGGAAGTCTCAGCCACTAGGAGCTCTTGGTGTCTATGAATCCTTTACGAATGGTGGCTTCTGACATCCAAGAGGGATTTGGCACTAGACGTTACCGGACTCTGAGGTCTTCAGACTCTCGGGTTTTTCAACTCTTCTATATCTGCGACCTCCTGGATTGCAAGAGCTCTGTCGGAGGTGCTGGCTTCTGAAAGCATCATCTTCTTGAAGTTGTTTCACTCTAGCTATATTCGATCTCAGAACGCTCCCTGGATGTAGTAGCTTTCGGAAGGTAGCTTTCTTACCTAGGCCTGTAGAAAATTTTACCCTTGTTGTCATCAAATAAATCATTCATAAATCGTGTACGTTCATTTTCCGAAAACATGTTTGTGTTTGGAAGCTCTGCCCGTATGTCCAAATGACGTTGGAAAAAGTATTATGGGTTAACATTCATTCTACAGAATTTTATTACGGATTTTTATTACAATCTATCTAACCAAATCTAGTTATACTTTATAAAATAGATTTTACCCTCCCAATCTTCTCCAGAAAGTATTGCCTGATCGAGCATCTACAAACAGTTCAGCGTTCATATCCATCATAGAGAATGTATAGATCTATAACATTCTCTATACATTCTATAAAGTAGTATGTTCTATTCACTTCAATCGGACGTTAAGATTTGCCCAGAATATGCTGTTTCTTTCTCAGCTTGAGGGATTTGAGTCAACGTGGTTGAAATATATCTGTAAGTCCAAAATCCGACAGTTTTAGAATCGCATTATTTATCTACATCAGAGCATGAGATAGAGGGAGGCGAAGACAATGTAAAAAATGCATTTGTAAGTCAAAAATCTGACAACTTTACGATTCAACAACTCTACTTTCCTGTGTCAGAGTAGCAAAACCTACTTAAAGTTGATTCTGCTTACATTTAAATGAGAACACGCTTGTTTCCTTAAAGGTTCGTATGTTATAAATGCCACATTATTTTTGTATCGTTAGTAAAGATTTTAGTTTAACACTATTAGACCAGAATTATTGAGTGATCACATTAAAATAACAAAATATTATAAAAGCTACAATTATATAATAATTAGTTTTCTGTTGTTCATAGAGCAGATTAAGCAATACACAATTTTTTTTAAATAACGTAACATATATTACATACATTCATATTAATACATTAATACAATGTTTACAGCTTGAGACGTGTATAAAATCGACCCGTATAATTGCTGTAAATGATTTTCTTTACTTTAGTTTCTCATCTTTAGAATAATACTGTGCAATATTTAATATAAAGGAATGACTATTAAAATTTCATCATCAAAACGCTTCTTAATTCTCAAAACTTAGCATATTTTAATAGATATACATAATTATTAAATTACTGTAAAATTGCTTGGCTTGAATTTTTTTTAACTTATCTGATCATAAAAAGCACATGTAAACTATTACAATTAAAAAAAAACTAAATTTGTTTCACGCAGATCGGGCTTGTTAAATAAAACACGTGACGTTTAAAAAAACTGGAATATATATAGTTCTAACTTTTTAATCATATATTTCTACGCTTTTATGGTGTTCTTAAGAATTAAAGTATGTCTCTTAATAAACTAAATAAAATCAATGGATTTCAACTAAGACAATCTTTAAAGTACAATCTTTAGTTAGTCTAATGAAACTAAATTTTATAATAATTAATAGTGTAATATTGTCAGTGGTGCAATAGCAAAATTTTGATGTCAGACTTTACTCAATAATTAATCTTCGCATCACTAAAGTAATTATTTTGTCACTGAAACATTATTTACCATTATACGATGTCAAAGTGTTCTCGAAAATAGTTTGTCATAAAGCGTTATATTTTATATATATATTACACCAGCTTGACACACAATACTTAAGAGTTAAATTATCCAGATTTATGAAATTCAAGAGATTCATATCTCTGTAATATAGAAGTGTGTTCCATGGCCATCAGCTGAGAATGTGTCCGGAATAAAACTATAAATATAAAATCAAAACTGTTTACAAAAATCTGTTGCAACACCCTTAAGAGATATTAGGCTTAAGAGTAATACCATTTTTAATAGTTAATAAAACTTAAAGTAACTTTTAACCATAGGGTTAAAAGTTACTTTAAGTTTATTGCTTACTTGTTGCTCACAATGGTGTATAATGATATATCTTCTCAGTACGAAGCAATTTTATCGTTGATGGACACTTTGAGTTCAGCGGTTGATTTGTGTGACCGGAAGTAGTTTTTCGGTTCGTGACTCTCGGTTCAGTTCAAGCTCTGCATTTCACTATTGTGCTGAGTAAGAAGAAGTTTGATTAATTACACCTCCGATGTTGGTTCTCGATTTCTCTTCTACACTAATCTCCTATTGTCTACTAATATTTCTCTACTGCTATCTACCTCTGTTTCTCTACTAGTAGACTACTTACTACAGTTTTGTACTACTGTCTTTGATTACATTTTACGTACTACAGTTCTCTACTACTGTTTATAACTATTTATATTCTAGTATCTTTCCAATCCCTTCTCAGACACCATTATTTTCTCAGACACCATTATTTTCTCTACTATTAAGGTAATTTTTCCATAAAAAAATTATGCTCCACCACATATATAAATAATTCCATGTATTACACAAACTCGCACGATGTCAAATAAATTAACAATTAGGTAATTCAGACTAGGTTTCTATCTAAATTGTTTTCTTTATTCTATGGTGGAAATGGGATAGTAAAAACAAACATTGGAGAAAATCTAATACACAGAAACAATTATATTCGGGATTTTTAAATTTAATGTTTTAAAGACTCATGTCATGTATTATAGAATGTACTTATGAAGCTATTTGATATTTCATATTTAGTAATTTTTATTAAGTACCTGTTAGATATGTTTTTTATACCTTCCCCGTTATTCATTGCCACATAATTTAAACGACACATTTAACTCTTTACCACACTATGTAACTAATATACAGGGTATTCCTGATATTTGGTGTGTTTAATTAACTAAATATTAATTTTTTTTTACTTATTTATTACTAACCTATTTTACATTATTCTCTTCAAAATTTAATTCTTTAAAAGTTTTGATTAAAATGTTAGTGTGTTTATTAGCCATTTATAGAATTTAATGTATTTTAAATCCAAACAAAGCATGGTTTTTCGAAACTGAATTTTGCAATTTTTTCTGATATCTCAGATATGGGTGGTCTTACAGGTCTGGCACGTATGTTTTTCAATTCATTGAACATAAAATACAATAACTTCAACAACTATCTTTTCGCCATAAAAACATCAGTTTAAATCTATTTCCATCCTTTCCTACAAAGTCAAGCGAAATCGTTCGCTAGCAGTAGATCACTAACAAAGCCTTTCCGAACATATATTCCAATGAACTTTTTCATTATTTTGATTACGTAGAGGAAACTTGAGAAGTTTGTCAGGTTACTTATCGGACGCCCTGTATACGGATAGTTCCTTAACGGGTGACTAATATTTCAAAATTGTTTCAGTGTATCCAAATAAAAACATCTAATTGAAAGTTTGTCCAAAAATTTATTTTTGTCTGAATACTGCGTGTATATGAAATTATTTGTACTTTAAAACTGTTTGGTACATATTTTTTAGTGGTTTTCTGGTTGTGGGTATATTTAGAATATGGATATTAATGTAAACGAATGGTACTATCGTTTCACATGGTCAAACGTTAGGATGTCTTTTATTTAAACGTGGACTTCCAAAAAAGTTATCTTTAAATTGGAAGAATATTATTTTGTGTGAGCGAATTGAAAAGGTAACAAGGCAGACTTTATTATAATTGTTTCAAAATATAGATTGTTTAATTTGTGCAAAATTTTTTGTGTAGATTTGTTTCACATATACAAACAATGACTAGATTTGTAATTATTTAAAGAAATTCCAAACCAATTTATCCTTACATTTTTGGATATCTTACTAGTTTATTATCTTTGATGTTGCCAACCACTTACTACCACTGCTCGAGTTTAAGAGGTAGAGAGGATTTTATAGTCCTAACTTCGCCTCTAATAAAGACATTTTTCATTTCATTTCACTTATGTCACTATATAATCAGTGTAACTTTAAAACAACTCATCTCTAAACTGGTATTACTTCTTCAGTTTCAAGTTTCAAGATGATAACCGTACATGGCATCTATCTTTCTACAGACTGCAATAGACATTTTTAATAAAATCTTAATATTTTTAATACTATTGTATACTACTTACGATTCTTTTTATTGTATGAAATTTCATAAAACCACAGAAACTACCAGTTTAAACAAAGGACGAAAGTCAACTTTCAGTCAAGTTTCATCTAATATAGAAACCTGGAAGGTCGGAATGGTAAATTTGTTGCCGTCAAGGGAAAGTCTTTGTCCATGTAGGGTAGGACACTGTCAAGCTGTGAATTGCAGAGGGTTTACTACACTTCCTTTGTGCTTTATTCAACTGTCTCTGACAATAATTGTCTCCTATTCAATCGTGAATGTAACTGAACCACTTAATGATATTATCTTTGTTGGTTAATAATAGCATACATTACAGTTTGTTAAATGTGTGCTTTATATTTAGTTCTATTGATGTGTAGAGATTATTTACACTAAATATTTGTGATACGGAGGTTCAATGCTTTATCCTTGGAATGTAAAATATTCGTTAAATTTACGTCACAAATAAAATTAGTTCATCCAGGAAGTTTTCATCATTGAAGGTTAAGTACTTTTAACAACATTTTATATAACGGGGAATACGTTAGACAAGCACTCCCCTGCGTTTATAGCTCCAACCATGTAATAGTCCTGCCATCACCGTTGTACCTTAAACACTAATAATGACAATTTAATTTAATATACTGACAGGTCTTGTTTTTTCAAGTTGCGATAGTAGAGGTCTAGTTTCCTTTCTTACTATAGTATTCAGGAGATTTTAACTTCTTTTTTGATCATTTAGAGTATTTATACAATTATTTACTTAGCCTTATGTTTACTAAGCAAACACCTTAAACGCTACGGTCCCCGTTCAGAACTTTTGAGACACAAATTGCACGTGATACAATTGTGAATATGTATTTATTGCAAGAACCTGTGGTATCAGCTCAGTTAACAGATTGAATGGACTTTATAAACTCAGAAAGGTATTACCTTAACTGCACGTTGACCTCTTTTGGTGATTTCGTCTGGAATTCTATATCCGTATAATATTAATATTACTATGCTGTGAGTAAAATTATCTTTTGTTTCATTAATAGATATAATTTTTTTAGTTTTGTATTTTTCAACAGATAAATATGTTTTCAATACAACCCTAGCAAAGCAATTTTCCCAATACATGAAATAATAGTCTAGCAGATAACCAGAGTGATTTTGTGTATTAAATAAATTTATCATAGCATACTTCTATCGGGCCGTGACAATTTATTATGCTATTATCCGTTTATTTACGTGTATATAGATTTGCGCAATCATTTTTGTAAATTATTTGTTAAAACGGGGAGTTCGTTGTTCGATTAATTTTTATCTTATACAATTTTGAACCAATTTGAAACTAACCAGGCGTTGACTTGGTTACAGAATCAAACCTTGCTAAGCATGAAATATTACGACATTCAGCACGCATAAAAGTGATCATCTCAAGTCAAAAACTCAAAGTGATGGATGAAATATCGATGATGCATGACGGTGTAAAGGTGTATGTGCTGTTATCATGTAATATTAACTTAGTTTGTTGCCGTAATGTTTCCGACCATGAACTGTGGCGTGACTTTCGTTTTTCTTTACATGTTTTATCGCCAACAGACTCGTCCAAGCATTTTATTTCTTCGTATATCTAGCTTCTATGTGACTTTTTTGTAGGGAAACTTCATGATTACACTTAAAATGTATTTTAAAACGGCTAAAAAACTTAAAAATCAAATATAAACGTAAAGTACGGTCACGCTTATAAGTCGTGTGGGATCTTAACCTCAGAGTATCAGAGTTAGTTGATGGTTTCGCTTAGTCAGTTTAAGTTGCAATATGCAAATGGTCTGATAACAAATTATGTATGAGTATGTTCATGTGTTTATTATAAATCTTCTCTAATTTTTGTTTTTAAACTAATTACAACTCTGTAAGAGCCTTTAAGCTACGCATGCTTCCTATATACATTTAATAAATGATCGAATATATGGCACATTTCATTGCATATTTCCTATACTCAAATTCAAGCGCACCTCGAACTAAAAGCTTTTTATAAAAGTATAATAAAGTATGAAAACGATATACAATGTAAAATAACACATACGTGTTGGTTATAAGAAGGAGCCTAATGCCATGTGGAGATCGTCCGTCAAGAAACGAATAAATGATGAATTCAAAACTGAAAACTTCACTTAAAATAAAAGACACAATTCGAACGTCGATTAGATTTTGCTTAAAGTTTTAATTGAATTTTTATTGATATTTTAAAAACATTGACAATATAGCACAGGACTAATTGACAATTTGACAGAAAATTCTGTCCCAGTGTTTTTTATTCCCTGATTAACCGGAAGTATTTTTCAGGACATTGATAACGTACAAGAAACAACGTCCATTGGTTATAATAGAAAACTTTTATCTCTTCATTTCACCTCACTGTACAATTATTGGAATGAAATTTTCATTCATATTGGAACTTTTCATTAAAAACATGGGTTTTAACACACCAATATGTCAAGAATTGAATTATAGTCAAGACCATCGATAATTCAGTATTTAAATGATTTAAAAACAAAATAAACTCAATTGTTTAGAAAATTTAAACTTTAAATTGAGAAAAAAATTATATGTCCACTGTAAAAATAGAATGTTGGCAATAAAACATACATAATATAAAAAAAATTATGTAATTTTTTTCATTTCAATTTTCAAACAAATCAGCCTGTGTGGGTATGTGTTGTATCTCCTTAAACACTTAAATACTATGCTGTCCAAAGAATATATTCATAACCACTGGCATTATATTCTAGTAATTTATAATTGATTATTGATGTTATTCATTATTTTATTTTATTAACATGGAATATGATGCATCGTTAGTAATATGGATTAGGAGGTTTTCTTTTGATGTGTGAAGTTTTAAATGTAGGTTTGAATGCCGGCTGATAGAAGTACTATAATTATATTACAACTAACTCAATAATAACGTATCTAATAATGCTTAACAAAGCAATGTCAACTTAAAATTTATATTTATTTTTAAACTCAACAAAAAATCTAATGTGCTAGTGTCACAAATAATATACAATTGATAACTGATATGCGAAAAACTATTTAACATTTATACCTTCAGTGTATTCTATTAACCATTTCATTCTACGTTTATAGCGGACATCACGCCCCTGTTGGCAAAGTTTTATTGCAAATTCTTACACCTTAATGCACACGTTTCTAATAGCTGCTGAATCTCAAGCATTTGCTCCTCAAAGTCCCGCACCATCCGGGAGGACGAGAAAAGTTGGACCCTGGGTCACAATAGTCGTAATGGGAACGAGTCTATTGAAAGTTGATAAAACATTGTAATAAATGTTTATAAACTTTCACTTCATAGTTCTTTGTTGTCGATGACTTCTGTTAGAAATTACAATGATGGTTAATTTAATTATTGTTTTAATTAAACAGGCAAATATAAGTTCTAATTTATTACCGCCTTTTCATGATACCTATTGATAATTAACGTTATGGAATGACTGGCTTATTCATCAGTGATAAAAATATCGATATATTTGTTTCATTAAATATCCATAAACATTTATGATTTTGTATGCATAAATTTCTTTACAAATAAATTCTATACAATAATATGATATGGTCGGAAACACTAGGTTCGTGTAACCTGAGAAGTTAACCTTGATATGTCAGTCTTGATGAAGATTAATCTTCATACATGTAGTACTTTAATTCCCGGTTATCTTGCCTTATCCATGCCTACTAGTTTCCTTCTCCAACGTAACCCAGGAGGTCCCGTAGAAGCCTGAGTGCAATTTTGTTTTGCGAGACAGTACTATTTCTTTATAAATCAGTGATCTGTTAGAGCCTAGCAGAAACATAAATGTGCACTAAAGGGAAGCACGTGCCTTCTGTTGTTTGATACTTTTCATTGAGGGCGAGGTATACTCTAAAACACTGCCAAAATCCGCTTGATTATTTTTTGGTTTCAAATTATTTCAAACGTTATAGGTACTTCTCTTACTAACTTGCTTCACTATTTGACCTCCGACAGAGACTTCAGGTTTGCTCAAACAACGACTAAGTCTCTTCGTGCAATTTGCTTCTCGAGAACCTTTTGTACTCAACAACTTTATTCCACGTCGTTCCAGCAGAAGACAAACACACATTACAGCCTTTCCTCTACCCTTGGTCTTTGGCATATACCACATTTATTAAAGTTGAAAAAAGGTGTTATTGTTAGCATGATGCTAGATCCATAGCATTTTTTACAATTTCCTATTATATGAGTTGGGAGTAGTAACGACCAATAAAGATATTGCATCTAAATTACTATTATGATAGACAAAAGAATGCAAAATAGTAGTTCTTACACCAGTTATTACGGGGATAATTGTGTTAGCGAGTCAATTAGCGTTCTTCTCTCAATCTAAAACGAGGTACATACATTATATATTAATTATTCTTCACGCATTTGGAGTCAAATAAAAGAGTAAATTAGTTGTAGCTGGTTCAATTTTTGTTTTTTGTAAGTATATTTAAGCCAAGCTGTTGTATGAGCCTCTTTATCATATTTAATATCTTATTTGATACAGTTTATACACTTATAACTAGATAGTTGTTTATTTGAATTCGTTTGTTATTTACTAAAGCAATATTTATTTCGTCATTATAAAATCCCCCTCACCATTACTATAAAATGGGCCAGCGATTAATCGGTGCTTATTCGTTATAAAATAAACCTAACGAATTGGTTCTTAAGTCCCTGTCCCTTTCTTATGGAGAAAAATGATGCAATTTTAATATATATGTTTTCCCACTAAATAAAATTAACTTTTACATGGTTATAAAGTTAAAAGTAAAAGATAAATAATTATAAACCTGTACGTTAGTAACAAAATGTTCGTAAAATCAACCATAATGTATATTCTCCTCCCTTATACTCCTCTTATTGTACTATCTTATTAAAACTAAAGTTCATATATTTATATAAAATTCATGTTTTGAACTTTTTGTGGTATATTGTGCCACATCTTATGTCGTGTTCATCTTCTGGTTCCATCAATACCTGACTGTTACACTTCTTCAGTGTACAATGGTGTAAAACAAAACACATATTTTCACCCAATAACTGTCTATACTTAAGAAAACAAATAGAATGATGCAAAGTTGGAAGTAATTGCATAATATTTATTAATATGTTAACATAACATTTATAACAATAGACATAGGTTAATATGTTATTAGGACATTAAAACGAAACCATTGAATATTACATAATAGCATCATTAGTTTAAAATGAAATCTTGTACTAGAAATCTGATAATACTATTTATCATGTATCCATGACTGAGATAATTAAGGTATCAAGGCTGATAGAAAGGTATAATGTGAGAAACAATTTAGAGCTGACAACTCCCGCAGCCGTGACGCTGTTTTTAATTGCCTATAATTTACCCTCTCAGCTCTCTACGTTGATGAGGTTATGGTTTGTGTAGTCGCTCTATCACGAACATGAGCGTGGAATATTTTAATATCAACATAATATTGCGTTATAGAGTTTGGCGGAAGTATGGAGTGGGGTGGGAAACAATTTCGAATAGACAACTCCATCGGTGGTGATGTTGCCGCCGATTGCTTAGTTTCGTCCTCCTCAGTGCTCTTGTCCTAATCATGTTATGGTTCGTGAAAATCACTCTTCACGAACATTGCGATGGAAACTTCAAACACCACGTTTGCACTGATACATGAATATGCTCACGTAGTCTAAAACTAAGTACAAAGAGTTTACAAGTTGATTATATTCTAATTCTCCATTCCAATTATCTCATCAAATTATAAACACGGTCTATATCTGGAAACCTTTTCTTGATACATATAACATAGTTATGTGGAAAGAGTTTCTTCAATGTGAATATTGAGTTAAGCTAAAGTCTCAGAGTTAATTCAAGACGCTGCACTAATGGGTAGGTGAACTTGAGCTAAGCTCAACACTCACCTAACTTTGATAATTGACCACCGTTTCCAAAACAGTTGTAGAGGCACCTCCCACTCCAACACACCACACAACAACAACAAATACATAGACAAGTCTCGTGAGTCGTTTATTTATGTATAGGACCTGTGGAGACCAACTAAGCTTACATACTCCGAAATAATGTTATAGTTTCCCGTATTCAACAGTCTCGTGGTTTTAAGCTACACCAGGAGTGCAGCCTCGTTATCCAAAGATTAACTTCATGACCTTATTAAATAGCAAGGCATTTGGTATTATTGATATTTAATGTGAGACGACCATGATCAAGCATGGCTATGATTATCCCACGTGCAGTTAGAAGGTACAATAGCAGTACCATCAGTAAATAGACATAAATTACTTTTGTAATGACTTGACATTTTTGTATTAACAATATTGCAATAATTTTGGACACAAGTATACTCCCAGCCAAACTGAATATTAAATTTCACAGATAACTTCTATTGTTACAATCCAGTAACTGAATAACCAATCGTATGCATTATATTTTATTCCTATAATGTTGGTCTACTGGCTCTTGTTTGTGTCAATATAATTCAGTGTGTAAAACTATGTTGGTCAAAAAAGGAGACAAGCAATCTATTTAGCAAAACCAGACTCTTTTTTTACGGCTTGCAAACATTTATATTTATAAACAAATGTATGTATTAAGTATTTATATGCTCTGCAGAAAAATGTTACTTCAGTACTCTGTAAACGAATCTAGGAAGCCCTTATTAATGATATGTATCTTCAGAACTCTCAGCAAGGATCCTGACAGCGGATGAGCGTAGTCAATATATTCCCGTCGTTACTGACAACGTCGAGCCAGGGGCTGTGCTTTCTGGCTGATAGGGCTCGTTAGTAAACTGAGAATTCATGAAAAACTTTACACAATTTATTTTTATATTTTGTTGACAAGTACACGTCTATGACGCTGGTTATTTGATTTATACCTGGACCATGGATTTTGCTTAATATTAAACTCCACATTTTGAACCCAAAATACATTATTACTTTGAAGTCCTTTACATGCCAAAGAACGACACCATTGGGGGTTATGGGGTTCGGTTTTGGAAAAGGTTCATATGTATAGGTTGTGTAACAATAGTTTCTATCTGTGGTTGGCCGATATATAGGCTATAAATAATGTTGGGAAATCGTAAACTATTTCTCAGTTAATATATTATCCCTCCTTAATATATGTAGAAACAAATTTAAAATTCAAGCATTTTTTTATTAAAAAAATTAAATACCACTAAGTATAGATTTTTAAATAGCACTCTATGCTGTTCACATAAAATTGAAGACCAATAAAAACAAATATGATTTGTATTTACAATTTTTCCATATCGTATTTAAGCTCTTTAGAATTTATTATTGATATTAGTATAACGATCTTAAATCATTTTAGACTATGGAATTATGAATAATATTGTTCTTAAAAAAAACTATGTTTTAATTATGTAATGTAATAAGAATTTTACATTTTAATATTAATATAAACATAAGTAAAAAGGCAGGAGTTTGCTGTTATATAAATGTTAGAGGTGTGAATTATCATGCTCTAGTTCATAACGGAGAAAATCGTAAAAAGCGAGTATAATGTTGCCAGTTCTGCT
This sequence comes from Homalodisca vitripennis, assembly GCF_021130785.1. Taxonomy (NCBI): domain Eukaryota; kingdom Metazoa; phylum Arthropoda; class Insecta; order Hemiptera; family Cicadellidae; genus Homalodisca; species Homalodisca vitripennis. The sequence goes on along the minus strand of NW_025778954.1, from coordinate 23,655 downwards.
GGGAGGTAAACCCCAATGCCAGGTCCAAGGGCTGCCTGCAGCGTACTATTATCATCACAATGGAAGCTTTCAGTGAGAAATATGGTGGTCAGTGGTGGTTTTAAATACTTAGGGGCTAGTCGCAACTTGCTTTTATGGGCAGTTAAATAATAATATTTTTATTTATTTATTTCGATAAATAAGACTTATGGTGTAAATACGTTTATTCATAACTGGTACTGTAGCGTTATAATGGGAATTGTTGTCAATTAAATCTTAATGACATATAGAAAAAGCAATTTTACAGAATGTGTTCAAGGATTAATTGAAAGTAATAGCAGTAAAACTGTAAGGATAGTAAAATTGAGCGAAACAGTAGTTAATTATTAATATTGAAATGTTGTAGAGAAAAGGCTAAATACATTTCGTTTTGGCTTTTTAAGCAGCAACAGTGTCTACCAGTTTATAGTAGCTGATATTTGTCAAAGAGTTCCTTTAACTGTAGAGAATTGCCAAGTCATTCAGATGATCTGAAAGATTATTGCGCAGATTTTATACTCTTCAAGGTAATAAGTGATCTCTTGCCAAGAGCATGGGTATTGGAATTGTAAAAAAGGGTTCCAAGAGAGTTGCTAGATTGGGAAGGTCTATTCGTGTATGTTGTTTGTTACAATATGCTTATATTCCATTTTCCTGAACAATTGTTACTCTCGTGTACGTCCGGTCCTTTACTGACGCTGGGTCTACTTTTTGCGTTGTTTTCTTCTAACAAATACAGGAACTTACGAAAGTGTTTTAAATCATATAAGAACAAAGACCCGTCAATGTCACTTGAATAAATTTCGGATGGATTCTTTAAGTGACTTCTGGAGCGTTGAACAGCTTAAACACAAATAAGTTCTAAAAAATGTTTAAAATATGAAAAGTTTTTCTTTTCTGTTTTATAATTCAGAAAAAAGCCTTCATTAAATATTTCCAATCTCTTTGTATCTCTTCCCTGTAATATTACTTCATCAATCTTTCCTTTGATTAAGTTCTTTCTGCGTTTATATCGTTTTATTTCATTGTCTTTCCTTTAATTTTTTTTTGTTAAATGTGTCGATACACTTTGGATTTAACTTTCCATTGTTGAGGAATCCTCACGTACATGAAAAACATATATTTTCAGTGACTCCACTAGCTGTACTGCTTTCTTAATGTCGACATCTTCTTTTTGTAAACATTCACTGGTTTTTATTCAATCTTTCAATGAAGCTGTTCTATAAAATGATCACAACAGGAATTTGGTAAGAGGCTACCTTTTTGTCTATCCCTAGTTCTTTTCCCTTTAACTTTAGGTTTTTCATGCTACTGCATGTATTTACAAAGGGATTTTGAGTTTCCGCATAGACTTTTTAAGAGCTAAGACCCTGATCGTTCACCTGGTGTCATCCAGTCTTTTCAAAACTAGTTGTTTTGGCTTAAGGTACGATGAGAGTATCCCAACTATAGATAATATATTATGTCGACGAACTAAAAAAACGTCAAAACAAATAATGACTCACTGCAACTTTAGGCAAAATTAGTGTCAATCAAGTTTTAAGGGTGGCTGGAGCAAGGCACATAGAATGCTCTAGGGCTCATCTCCAGTATCTTGGCTTGTAGTGCTGCAAGTACCCCTGTCGTATTTGAGATATTGTCGTAGCACTGCCCTCTGCACTTTACTATGTACAGACCTAGAGTATTCACTACTTTCAGTACTGTCTCTGTCAAGTATTCTGCTTTATGTGACTTGATGGATATAAAAGCAAAAAATCTTTCAACTGGGTAACAATAAGGTAAGACGAATCGTATTACAAAAGTCAACTGGTCTACACGACTCAAATCGGGTGTTGAAGCAACAGTTATTATAACTTATCGAGATTTTAGCTTCGTAACTTAGAGTTTATCTTATGTCTTTTGCCATGAGGGTTAAAATCTCATCGTTGATCTGATGAAACAAGTTGTTATTATTAACTGGACTACATGCTTCTTATTTCAATAAATCGTCTTTCAGAAATAAAATTCATAGAAATAATCCAAATACTGTATATAATTGTATTAGCTTATTTTTGACGTGACAACGTCTTAAATTAGGTTGCGGCTCGGAGTCACTCATGAAAAAGTGTAACGCCCGGTAACGTTACGATGCCCGTCCAGTGGGTCCGCCGCACGGGATCCGCACGGGATAAAGCAGATAACTGTGGGTCCGCCGCACGGGATAAAGCAGATAAATATGTTTATTCGTGAAAATGTGGAGTGCTTAGATTCGTCATTTACAACAACTACAACAATAAAGGTAAATAATTGTACACTGATATTTCATTATTGTAAACTATGATTGATTGATTAATTGTTAGATTGACACAAAAGTTGAGAAACTGAGTTTATAGGTTATGTCATACTATTGACAAATGTTGATAGTGTTAAGTAAATTATTAGTTTAAATCACTCTGCAATCAATCGTAATTCAGTCGATTGAGAAGAAACAGCGCGTATTGCTAGTCAAACATTTAAAATAACAAATTATAACCTCTAACCTGTCATAACAGTGCGACCAAACAAACGAACTAAACCGACCAATCACCACGCGCGGAGTTAGAATTTAACTGTGTTTAGCAAGAATTTCAAATTCCAATTTTAGTAAATGTTTTATTCAACTTTACCATTTACAATAACAAATTTTAATTAATTTCAAATTATGTACAATGTTTTAATAAACAAAATATATTTCTAGAGTTAAAAATTTGTGCAATTCTTATTTTCATTCAATTCCTTGTTCCTATTGTGCAATTTAATAATATTCATATCAATAAATATTCTACCGAGAAAAAGACGTTGTCACGTAAAATCTTCGCCCGTAAAACCGACTTTACAGGCAACCATATTTTTGTACCAGAAATCTAAGACGTTCCTGCTTACATAGCTTTAAAAGGAAGTCAAAGTTTAGCGAACAGCTTAACAGTGGCTACTACACGATGTAGAACAGTTCTCCTGTAACAATGCTCATTTTCAATTTGACGCGTTAATTTATAAACTAATTCACTATTTAAAATGCTTATTTCAACGCAGTTTGTCATAGGTCTTAAATGAGCTTTTTGTAGATGTATTGTGGATATTTAATAATTTTTAAATTCTCGATCATTCAGAAAATATTTCAATAGAATGATTGATTTTCTGTACAGTTAGGACACAGTTTACAAACAAGGCAATAAACTAACTCAGTGGTCTCAGAAAATGTTAACAAACATATTTTTCTTTATTTTAGAAGCTGAAAGATATTTTTTTAGGTGCTTAAAGATTTTTGATTCCTCTGAGTAAAACACTTTTGTAGATATTTAATATTTTAGGTAAAGTTTTTTGTGAAAGAATCTATTACTTCTATGTTTAAGAAATTCTGTCTCGGAAGTAGGACTTGACCTAAGGTTGAGCTAGCTTTGGTTAGGGTGACACTAGCTTCAAGCTCAATATTAGTTAGACTTATGTCAGATTGTGGACTGTAAGATTAGATGAGATTAATCCTCGTTTCATCTTGATGTAAGGAAGTGTCAGATGTAACATCTTGTTTATTAATAATACATTCATCAGCTGAAGTACTTGTATTCTAATTACATATAGACACACCCTCTGCATTCTCGTGTTACATGTTAGTATTCTTAAACAATCTTTAACACGATTTGGACAAAAGTGCGGAAACAAATTTGGGCTGTATGGTTAAAACCTATTTAAACGCAATGTATCTAGACCTACTTTTTATAAAAAAGATATACTGTATATATATATATATATATATATATATATATATATAAGTAGATATGAATATGGGGTTCCTAGCGCACTTTCGGAGCCAACAGTAAATCAAGGGGAAAATGATGTTTAAAGGACAATAAACGAATCTGTAAAACCAAACAGTAACTCACGAATGAAAAATTACCGAATCTATAGCTGTTTGCTTCTACTTTCTTGAGCAGTTTTAATGTTAAATCTCCTTAGAATCAATCTATTGGTCTGCTACGAATAAACTATAAATTAAAACTTATAAACGGAAATGATGGAATTTGCTAACAATCACTCGAGAAGTCGGGGAGAATGTGAGTAAAGCCACATTCTTTTTCACGAGGTTCATTATTTATCTTTTCCAAGTGTACTATAAAATCATCGTAGACAAATTCAACATCCAGATAATGAAAAAATACAGGTAATATCTTTTCATAATAAACGTGTGTATCGATACCTACAAACCTAATGTATTCTTTGAAAAGGAAAATAATTTTTTCAATGGTTCTAAGAGATAAGTAAAAATTTTTATTTATTTTCCTAAACAAATTTTGTTTGTTTTTCACCTCCGTATTGTAATTTTATAAGCAGATTATTCAAATGTGTTAGTTTATTTCGAAATTTCTTAGGTTTAGGTCTTTCATACAAAATTAAATTACAATCTCTACAAACTAAATATCTTTTATCAATAATTTCTCTTCTATTATAACACTTGTAACAGTTGGCATTATACTCTTCATTCATTTATATAGAAAGATTTTTTGTTATAAATGGAGATTATGGAACTAAGTCTGCCGAGATATAAATTTTTCAGCGCAAATGTTTGTGTTTACATTTCTACAACAGAGATAAATAGAAATAATTTCATTCTATTGTACAACTATTTAGGATATTTTGTCTATGATTACAAAGATTATTCCGGAAGAAATCGAGATTTTTCATCAGCGAAAGAGTATATTTTTGAAGTTTTAGAAGGAATGAAAGAGAATAATATGAATTTTAGCAAATCATTTTTCTTAAATAAAAAATCTATTCTACTAAATAGTCATCAAACAACATGAACTCTCCAAAATCACTTCAGTTTCTAGCATTTAAAGAACTTACCACAGGAAATAGTTATAAAGACTTCTTTGAATTACCTAAATATGTTAAACAAATGTTGATATTTTCCTTAAGTGAAAACGAATCCTTAAATGAAAACGAATTCAGAGACCTTTTAAGTACTAAAAAGTGTTCAATGCAATTTATTACAGACAACTTAGATAGTATAAATATGTTAAATGTAATAGGAGATTTTAAACTAATAAGAGAAAAATAAGAAAAATATTCCGATTTTTTACAAAATAAACTAAAACACCAACAATCTGACATTTTTCATCGCTTTTATGCTAAATTTCATTGTTTATTTGTTGAAATGTTGAGAAGACAATATTCATACTGGCCAAGGAATATGCATACAGCTAGTTTTTTAACAAGTCTTTGTAAACAACAAGATTTATCAAAGGAATTTATAAGAGATCACGCTTTTGTTGTAGATTGGGATAAATTATATGGAAAAAACATTTACGAAACAGATATATTGTGTGTGTGTGTGTGATTCTGACGAAGAAAAGAGAAACGTTTGCCATTCAGCAATTCTTTACGATATAATGAAAGACATACAAAATGAATGTTATTAGTGTTAGTGTTTATCTACTTAACTTCTAATAAATTGGGAATGGGAGAAGAAGAAAGGTATCATATATTTTATTTCAATCAACTCTAGATTTGTGACGTCTGCTGAGAGCGTTTGTACCACTAACGCTTGACCTCGAATCTCATTTTATTGAAACATGTGAGAGGCGTTTGTGTCACTAACGCTTGACCTTGGTTTGCTCACGCCGTGAAACAATGACCTTGCTTTGCTCACACCGTGTGCGACAATGAAATCACTGTAAAAACACTTAATTCTGTATTACAAATGAACACTATTTTCACACAATGTTTTTAATCACAGTTTAGAATGTCTACACAAATTCACAATCTTCTTGTAATGTCTTTCTTCGAGAATATAATAGAAACTTATTAAATATGAAGGACAACGCCCAGTGGAACACTTCACTTTACTTTTAACAAGAAACACAGATCTTCACAGCAATCTTATTACTTTATAAAGTCCATATCTTCTTTCTTCAACTCACAAATACATTAGAATCTTCTAAATAATGATATATCTTGTTAAATTTCGTTAAAATAGAGGAGGATCACACACGGCTAGCTATACGTGGCCCGCCCAGCAAGAGATGAAGACGAGATGTAGTGTTACCAACATGTTAAAATGAAATGTCCTCAATTCCCTAGAACTGTTATAGTTTCCAATGTATATTAAATAAGTGAATATCAATATTTATTTCAAACCTTGTTCAAAAACCACTCAACCGATTTTAATGTAATTTGGTACACATATAGTAAATACTTAACTCTTTCGACTTAACTAATCCATAAGGGTGAAATCATCCCCTATTTCTTAATATTCATAAAAAATATAAAAAATTATCAGAAAAATCTGAAAACTTCAAAAACAAGCGAGTTCCACTTAAAATTTCATGAAAATAACAAAATTTTCAAAATCTACCCCCATCATCCCTTATCTTAAAACTCTTATATATCGAGAACTATTGGAGCTTTTTTTGATGAAATTTGGTATATAGGTTCAGTAAATATTGAAATATTTTTTAAAATCATCACTTCCGGTCCATGACCTTGAAATAGTTTTTTCCTAATATCATCCCTATTTTTCAAAGTTTTTTAATGCAATTTAAAATGAATACTTTTATCAATGTCTTTAACAATTCTGTAAAGTTTTAAAACTATCCGACGAATAATAGCGAAAATAACGCGAATTTTACTGAATTTCTCTAATATGTTCTTAATCACATCATAGGCTAAAAATTTCTCAGAGACAACAACAACATAACAAATCGCGTTTGTAACAGCATTTTGAAAATCCATATTGATAATTATATCGTTCTTTGAACCAGAAATATTTGTCAAACTCTTTGTTGTATCAATGACATAAATAGGTCTATTCGCTAAAAATTCTTTAGGATTGTAATACATTTCCTTATTATTACAGTAAACTTTCTTAAAATCTTGATACATCTGATACATGATTCTGAAAAGACCTCCTGAAATGTTTAAATTTTGTAATTCATCTGGATAATAAGAACCGTTCAAATTTACTCTGATATGTTTTACATTCAAACTATCAAACTTTGAAGGATTTTTTTCTTGATTATTCTGTCTATCTGTTTGAAAACCTATAATAACGAACTTGGGATTGAAGATATTTCTATAAATATTTGTAATATCGAACGAATAAGTTGTTCCGGAAATACCTTTTTGTTCAATACATTGCCAATCTAGAAAATTAAACGTAATGTTTTGACTTTTTGTAATTTCATCAATCAACCTAATTTTTACTCGTGGTTTTATAATCAATCATTGGATCTCTAATAAAAAAATCTGTAATTGTTATTTTTCCATCAACATGCATAACATTTCCAGTTGCAGTCTTCAGAATCACATCATCGTCTTCTGCTCTTATAAAACTTAGATAAAATCCTCCTTTATAGATCGGAATAGTAACATTTTCAAAAAATCCTAATCCAAAATGAGATAAAATTTCCAGCTGCTTCAAAACACACCAAATTTAAAATCTGATTCAAAGCCATTAGAAGTTTTGAGAAATAACATCACTTTTTGAATACGAAATAGTTCCTTTAATTGTGCTTAATTGGCCACAGTTTTCGACTTCTTCTATCAATTTATTGTGTTTTCTTACTTCAATCTTAGAAAATAAAAACGGTATAAAATTATCGATTAATCTAACATAATCAGTTCCAAGATATGCTTGACCATCTTGTTTTGTTAAAGTTCCAGAAATATAAAACTGAAAGTTAGACGAGCAAAAATTATCTCCAAAATCAATATTAAACTCAGTTCTTTTATTCGGTTCATTCAAATGTTGTTTACTAATTGGATATAAATTTTTAAACTCCGCTCTTTCAATATCACTAGCATACTTTCTGTAGTCCGCCATTTAATAAGAGAAAATTTAGAAATTTTAAACATCATGTATAAGAAAGATATCATTTTTTCATCGATCTAATGTACGTTTTTATAAGAAAAGATATAAATTTTAGTCATTTTTTAATGATCTACTTCGCCATATTCAGGATTCTCTTCCTTAAATTTTGCAATTTCGGCCACATATTTCAATAAAATCTGCACAGGATAGTAACCGCTATCTATAATATTGTTCCAATCAACTGTATCTTTATTTTCATCCAAAACCTTTATACTCAAGTGTTGATAGAGACAAAGAACAGACATATGATCTTTTAACTGATAATGTATATTTTCTTGAATGAACTCTGGGGACAGATTTTGATATTTTGCAATGTTATACCAATTCAATTTGTTTACGTATAATCTCATCATATCTTCGGATAATTCATATTTTTGAGAAATATCATCCCAATGTTCTTTTTTCAAATCTCTTTCGTGTTGCATTATAAAAAGATCGAAAGCACTGTAATGTCCCGCCATCTCTATTTATTAAGAAAAAATTTCAAGTTTTTATAAATTGGCTCTTTTTAGCGTTACATTCAGCACATTTTTCCAGAAACTCTTTTAACTCCATTGATGTTTGCATAGTATTTTATATCATTTGTTGCAGTTTTTTCTTTACATCTCACACAGTATATGAGCGCCATTTTTATAAGGAAATTTTATCATGCAAAAAACCCTACGCGAAATACCTATTTCAGTAAGATCTTCCTCCCACTTATTAAGTTTTTCTTCTATTTTTGGAAATTTGTCAGCATAAGAATCATTGTATTCAACAAATTTATGACCAATATTCTCAAAAGTTTTCGTAGCATCTAAACTAAACTTATCAAAAGACTCTTTAAATCTAGTAAGTTTTTCATTAATTTCACCAACATCGTCTACTGATCTTTTACTTCTTTCATCAAGTTTTTCATGGACTTCTGTTGTAAAATCTTTAACATGCTGTTTATGATTCTCATAATTTGTTTTAGTTCATTAAACATTTTAATAGGATCTTCTAATTGAATCATTACAACAACATCAAATGGATTAATTCCTTTACTAACATTGCTAATTCTTTTTCCTTTAAAATCTAAGGCAATTTTTAACATTCGTATCATGTAAATCAACAATATCGATGTTTTCTGATAATTTTTAGATGTTTTAAAATTTGTTCTTTAACAACATCATGTTTGTCAATACCAGGTCGAACACCGACAATTCTTTTTTTATTAGCCAAACTAACATAATTCTTTTCAACTTTGATCGCTTCAGTAATTTTATCAGCTTTATCGATATGAGACATTAAATTGGTAAATAATTTTTTTACACCATCATCAACTTCTTTTTCCAATTTTTTTATTTTATCAGCAACTTCATTTGAACTCATGAAATTTGCAAGTTTGTTATCATATTCTGCTTTAAAATCTTCAATCTCGATAGCAAATATATCTGAATCTGGAAGGTTTTGTAATAAATTTTCTAACTTGTTATCAAACTCATTTCTCAAACTATCAAAATTGACATTATTTCGAATATTTTCAGTTCTAATTTGTATTCAAAACACATCAAAAATATTTTGCGAATCCATATTTATTAAGCAATAATTTGTTGACAACGTCTTTAAAATCTTTACCATTAGTCAGTTCATTCAAAACAAAAACACATAAATGACCACAAATTGGGGGGTCTTTATAGTCTTGAATTTGAGAATCGTTGTAGTAGACGTTTGATTTTCTCAAATATTGGATCAATTCTATCGGCGGTTTGTCCTCAATTCTACCATACGAATCAAAATAAAATGCATTCTTATCAGTTTATATAATAGCAAATTCAATGAGTTCCAGTTCCCATAATCGAGTCTAAATTAACAATTCCACATTCATATTTCTTAACTTTTTCAGGTGATGTATCTCTCATGAATATTCCTCTAAAATGTTTAATGTTTTTGCAGATTTTTTCCAATTCTCCAAATGTTAATGGTTTAAATTTTTTTTTTATTTTTGATTTCACGTAATTCAAAGTTTTTTCATCTATCCAGATCCTGTAACATCTTCCAACTCTTTATCCAACCAATTTAAAATATTTCTCACAATAGGAATTACATCTTTTTTTACAATTGGAGCAGCTTTTCTAACATAAGGAACGACATTTTTAACGATAGGAATGTCTTCTCCAAAATCTAATAAATCTTTCAAAAGTCCACCATTTTTAAGTTCTTTCAACTGATTATAAGAAAATTCTATTCTGGTTCCTTTATTGTTTTTCTTATGTTTTTCGAGTTTATTGTATTGTCTATTTGTTAAAAATATCTTATCTTCGCCATTTTTTAGTTGATCTATTTTAAATTGAATACTAACGGGTATTTTTTTCTTAAAAGCGGATTTTATTTTTTCTTTCTGATTTTTGCTGAAATTTACGTTCACCTCCATTTATATAGTTAAAATTTCAAGTTCTCTTCGTTTCCCATTCCTAGTTTTCTCTTCAAAAACATTGCTCCAGCTGTTGGAAGCGCAACAAATCTTTCACCTAAACTAGCATCTGTTGATAAAAATCTATCTATTGCCTTATCTTGCAAAACTTAATCTGCTATATGTCTGGAATTTGTGTCTCTATGTTTTGCATAAAAAATATCGTGTTCCATAGCAGCTTGATCTAATTTATTTATACCAGGATCTCCTCTTTTTAGTCTTTTTTCGAGTTTTGTGCCAGGCCCCATATACTCATAAGTTGGTACGTGTAATTCAAAAGGTAAATTGTTGATAAAATCATTCAAAAGTCCACTACCCTCAATCATAGATGAACTTATTGCCGGCAAAATTCGTTTTAAATATTTAATTCCATCAGGTTTTTCAATCATTTCGTCAAGTTTGTTCGAAATAAAATCTTTTAATTGCTTTCTTTTCATTCAAAAAATTGTTATTTCCAGCCTTCTCTTGAGCATAAATATAATTAATAATTCCATCGAGTTTTGTCAAATCGTCGATATATCTGTATTCAATCTTATTATCACTGTATTTTCTCACACCTGATCCTTCGATTCTTTTTCCCCAAATTGGTTTAATTAATTTAATGTATTTTTTACCTCTACTTGACTTAGGCTTCTTAGTAGATGGATCATTATTTTTGTAAATTGAGTCAGATTCCCATAAAATTTCTGTATACTTTTTCAAATCTTCTTCAGAATATAAATTATCTTTTGGAGCGTCATAGTCTGTTAATAATCTCCATAAACCTTGAGTTCCTTCATATGTTTTTTCATTAATAATGATATCATTAATGCTCAAAATTAACGGGTAAATTTCCAATCATAAAACTTTTCTTTTTTTTATCCCAATACAAACCAAATTTATCATCTTTTACTCTAGGAAGGAATTTTTTTACCAATTTCACGAATTATTATATCCGTTGTTCCAGGACGTATTGGTTCAACTATGGTAGAGTCTTCAATGATTCGAGGGCTAAATGGTGTTGAAGATGGTAATTTTGGCAATTCAAACTCTTCTACTTCAGATTCTGGAATTGAAATATCAGCAAATTGTCCGTACAACTGGAACCAAATTCATCAAATTTTGATTATCGCTTAAAACGTTTTTAATTGCAGAAGTTACAGGTTGATTAATTTTTGAATAAATTCTTGTTCTTTTTCATCAATTCGAATCTGTTCTTTAAATTCTTTGATTAATTTCTTTTCGATTTGATCAAGTTTTTTTCGCTTCTTCAGAAGTTACGTTCACCATTTAATTAGAAAAATTTTGAAACGTGGAACGTAAAAAACGTGAACGTGGAACGTGAAAACGTGGAACGTGAAACGTAAAAAAAACGTGGAAAGTGGACCCGTAAAACGTGAACGTGGACCGTAAAACGTGAACGTGGAACGTAAAACGTGAACGTGGAACGTAAAACGTGAACGTGGAACGTAAAACGTAAACGTGGAACGTAAAAACGTGAACAGATTTACCGTTTTTTAGTTGTTTTCATAATGTAAATAAAAAGTAAAGATAATGTAAAAATAATTGAAACAAATATTTTATCAAGTAGATTTGTCAGACCACTGAGCAGCATTTATATTAGAAAATTTATTCAAATATTTACCATTTTTAGGCTTCAAAGTTAGATTAATAGTTAAAAAATCCATAGTCTTCTTTCCAAATTTTATCACATAATTCATTAAAGTGGTTAAAAACTCATATCAGATCCCACATAATTGTTTGTAAATCTTTCTCGAATGTGATCGTCTTGCTTAAAAACACACAACATATTCAAATTATTTTCTAATAACTTGTTTATCAACCTTTGAAAGCATTGGGAAAGATAGATACAAGATATGTTTTTGTGACGAAACATTACGAAATATTCTTTAATAACGGTTTTGATTTTCTAAAATACAATCATCGAAAACGATTAAAGAATTTGGTTTACATTCGCTTAAGTGAACTATGTCCTCGGAAGCATTATAAAAATGTGATATTTTTTTGTTTAAGTTTTTCTCAATATTTTCAAATCTTTCTTGTAATTTTTTATAGGCGTCTTGTTCTAAAGGTTTACTAAAAACATATAAATTTGAATAGGGAATTAATCTATTGTAGATGAAATTCAATAATAAAGTTGTTTTTCCACATCCACTTGAACCAACAATTAACAATCTAATAGGTTGATCTTTCTTGTTTTCTTCAAACGTTTGTAGTTTTATCTGATCTTTGTGCTTTATAAATTTCTCCATTTAAATAGCAAAAATGAAACTATTCAAGTTGACTTCAGAAAGCTCTAAATTAGTTTTAAACTTGGAACATCCTATTCATTTAGAGGAAGAATCAAATTATTTTATCGGATTAAGCGGTTTTTATTCTGACAATTTTGTAATAATTATTAGTGAAAGTTCTCCTTATTGTATAGGATTTAGTGAGAAGAAGATAACAAAATATTATGGTTTAAACAAAGGATATTATACCTTCGATCAAATAAAAAATTCCCTTAAAAATTATCTGAAAACATTCAAACAATCAGATAAATCTTTAAGGGGGCAAAGTACCCAAAAAATTGATTTTTTCTAAAAAAAATTGTTATTTTATTTTTTAGCTTCTAAAATGTTTGGAAACAATAATCAATAATTGGTTTTGCATTATCATTGCCAAAAGTGTGTTTTTTTAAATAAAATCTAGTAGCGTGTAGAGCTGATTTTGTCTCCTCCAGGCGGCCATTATAAGTGACAAGCTTCATATCATATATATATATAATATATATATATATATATATATATATATATATATATATATATATATATATATATATTCATAATATATAATATAAACTATTCATTACTAATGTTTTTATTGCTGTATTCAGTATATTAGAATGTCATAGTTTCAGAACTAAGATCCCAGCTTTTTTATGTGTGGTAATCACTCAGTAGATCAGCTGTTGTCAGTGATCAGCTGTTAGTTCCAGTTACTTTACTCTAACCTTACTTTGTGAATAACATGTGTTTTTTGTGTTTTGTTGAACAATTTAGTGATTTAGACTATTAGATTTGATTTAGTCATGAAGCAATCAACCAAAAATCAATACTAAGAAGAGTGTTGCAGTCAAAGAAAAGACTGAGCTTGAAGTATAAAAAATACCGTCAGGAAGTTAAATTGAAAAAGATGAAAAAGGAAGAAAAGATATTAAAAAAAGAAAGGTGTTACCTATGGGGCTGGACTCTTTTGAGTGTAAAATATATTTACACTAAACACAAAAAACAATGATTATGTAAATAGTCTTACTTTTCATGGTATAGTAAACATATGAAGTTTTTTGCCTTTTCCCGTAAGTTTGTTTTTCCGTGTTTTTAAACACGTTTTACAACATAACTTCTTTATTTATTGACCTAGAGACCTCATATTTTGTACATATGATCTTCAATACATAGTGCACAAAGTGTAGTATGGGATCAAGTATATTTTAAATCATACTCCTAATATAATTTTTTCCATTTATAGAAAATTATAATTTTTTGAAAAAATTCAAATAAAATGTCACTTACCTATTTTGATAACTACACAAAATTCAATACTACACTTTGTAAGGCTATTTATTAGCTTTAAAACAATATCAAAAAATTTGGAATAGGTGCAATACAAAAGCAGCTAGGGTGTAAAACAAGAATTCTAATTTTCTTGAAAACCCCCTCCCTTTCCCCTGAAGAGGGGTGGGAGGGGGGTTAATAATATATTTTCTTTAAACCCTGTCCTAGAGAGACACTTTAATGAACAAAAAGATTAATTAATGGCAGAAATTAAAAAAAACATATGTTTTGGTACATTGCCCCCTTAAACTTTGACGAAAACAAGTTTGAAATGCAAAAAAATTATCTCTCTAATAAAATTCAAATAAAATCACCAGTAAGAATAATGTTTTCAGCAATTATAGTAGATTTATTAGGGTTTGTTCAAGAAACTATTGAGCCAAATCAGGTATATTTAGGAAATAAAACGCCAAAATTTAGACCGTTCGATGTAATCGAAGTACATTGTAATCTCGTTGAACCTAGTTTTGAAAATCATACCGAACATTTACACAAAGAATGTGAAATTTTGTACACATTTTTCCCAAATGTTGCTTATGGATCAAAAATCAGTGAAAAAACCGAATAAAATCGATTATATTCCAATTAGAAAAAATATTAAAAGAATTCAAAAAATCGTTCTAACTATACAAGACTCTGAGGGAAATTTATTAAATAATGAGAGTAAAACAACAATATATTTAAGATTGAAAAAGGAATAAAAATGAGTTGATGATGATGACAAAATTCAATATTTTTACTTAAAAAAACAAGGGGTTATTCGAATGGCCCCTTAACAATCTTCATCCTGACACTGTTTTTATCAATGAATCTGGCCTTTATTCTCGAAATAAAAATTACTAGTTAAATTTCTTTTCTATCTAAATGGAGTCAGTTGTAGACCTACTCAATAATCAACTTAGATTTAAAAGCAAACATATCTTTACAATTGTTGACGAAAATAATGAATTTTGGTTTAAGGCGAAAGATGTTGCAGAGGTGTTTAGAATATAAAGATACGAAGAAAGCAATTAAAGAACATGTTAAAGAAAAATATAAAAAAAGCTTCGAAAACTTACATTCTGAAGGTAGGGGTGATTCGCCCCCGCCTTCAAACTTTCAAAAAAACACTGTTTTCATTAATGAAGCAGGCATATATTCTTTAATCTTGAAATCTAAAATGAAAATAGCAGAAATGTTTCAAGATTGGGATTTAGAAAAAGTTTTGCCAAGTCCTTTGTTTGAAGGTTATTTTTGACGATGGAAGGATTGTGAAGGAAACAGGATTTTTCCGGACATTTGCCATCGTTTAAGTGAAACAAGAAAACAGTAAACACTACGTTTCGAGATCTGCAATCTGATCTCTTCTTCAGGTAAAGTACTAACCTAATACATAATTACAAACTAGGTTAAAATAAACAAATCTTACTAAAGCGTTGTGGCACGCCTGAGTCAGGAATCACAACCTACATGTTGTATGTCAACTTCACTAACACTAAAGACATGCACTTAATAAAAAAACTATACAAAACACCAATCATTAAACTAAACTACGGAATACAGGTCACAATATGTCTTCACTCGTCTACTAACCATTTACGACTGACCAGAGGGGGTAACCAATGGTAATCGTGACGGCCGGCTAAAACAAGATGGCGGAAATACAAGGGAAGGGGAACAGGAATGGGCCCTTTCGTTATTATTGGTTCATGCGAGATGAACTTCTTAAAACCATATTGTGACTCCGCATTGGTTTATTGCAAATATCCGATCCGTTTGATACTTTTGGTATTCTCTTTAGTTCATTTTTTAGAATTGGCAACCAAAGCGGCCTAATCTCGACTGATGGTTGACTGATTGGTTGGTCTGCCAATTTAATGTATGTTGCCTCAATTAATTTCCTTTTGAAGAAATGTGGTTCCCGATGTATTATGTGGGCTTCATCCCAATTCATATGATGGTCTTCGGACCAACAATGGTGTGCAATTTTTGACTTTTCTGTGAAACCCTTTCTCGTGTTTTCTTTGTGTTCTTTTATCCTTATGTTTAGTGGTCTTTTTGTCTCGCCTATGTATTCCCTATTGCAGCTACATTTTATACTGTAAACACAGTTTTTGGAATCCTGTGTGCCATTTTTTGGTTTTGTTTTTACGAGACTTTGTCTAAGAGTGTTGTGTGTTTTAAACGCGGTTCTAATGTTGTACTTTCTACCTACTCTTCTAATTTTCTCCGATAATCCCGGCACATAAGGGATTGACATAAACGCAAATTTATCACAATTCTGTTTTTCTGACTCAGGAATGATTGTTCTGGTTCGTTTGCACTTATTAATTACTAATTGAGGGTATCCATTGCTTCTGAGATCCGATTCAATTTTCTTAAATTCTTCTTTTAGTCCATCTTTATCTGAGCACAAGCTCTTTGCTCTATCAAACAACGAGTAGGCTACTCCTTCTTTGACAGATTTTTGATGGTTGGATTGATAATTTAAATATTTTCCTGTGTGTGTTATCTTTCGAAAAACAGTTGTCTTAAGGACATCCCTATCTCTTAATACACACACATCCAAAAAGGGAAGCTTGTTTTGGACTTCCACTTCCATTGTGAGGCGGATGGAAGGAGAAATACTATTAATGTGATTCAAAAAATTATTTAATTCAATGTCTCCATGAGAAAAAATAACAAAGGTATCATCCACATACCTCCACCAAATCTTCGGTTTGAACTGAGCTGAAGCCAAAGCTTTTCGCTCGAATTCCTCCATAAAGATATTGGCGAAAATAGGAGACAGTGGAGAACCCATTGCCATCCCCTCATCTTGACGGTAAATTTTACCCTCTAACTCAAAATAATTGCATTGAGTGCATAGTTCTAACAGTTCCATAATTACTGGCACCATAATTACTGGTTTGTTTATTTTAACCTAGTTTGTAATTATGTATTAGGTTAGTACTTTACCTGAAGAAGAGATCAGATTGCAGATCTCGAAACGTAGTGTTACTGTTTTCTTGTTTCACTTAACGATGGCAAATGTCCGGAAAAATCCTGTTTTGCCAAGTATTCGTAAATTTGGTGAGTACAAACTTGAAAACAAGATTAAATATTTAGAGGACGAAGTTAAACACTTGCAAATTAAAGATGGAATAAAAACGGAAATAATCGCAAAACAAAGTGTAAAAATTTAATTAATGAAACCAGACCTTGTTTGTAAAGATTTTGATAAGAAATAACACCATGTTTTTGTATTAATTAAAAAGAATCACATGTGGGAATATCCTTATTACGTTATCAGAGCTCAAAAGAGAGAAATACCGAAAAGATTGAAAGAACTTGAAATTGATTACCCAGAAATGGAAATTTTATTATGATATGGAGATCCAAATAGTATTAAATCTCTACAACCAAATGAAAGAATCTTTGAATATTTTATACAACGGAAATCATTTTACTACAAATATGGCAGAATCTCGACTGATTTATAGAATATCTAAATTACACGATGAAAATGTTTCTAAATTTTACTAAAAACTCTCGATTTATTATATTTTGTTTGTAAATGTTTAGCATAACTAGGTAACCATTGTAGAATTTTTTTTAATATTCACAAGGCATTTCGTTTTTATAACTTTCGCTGAAAATTTTTTTAGCACAATCTTTGCAAAAAGCATCTTTTCTATCTTTACTATACTGCCAGTTATTAAATTCAGAAATATTTTTAATTTCTGTACAAAAGTAACACTTTTTTTCTTCTAAAGTTAATTTGTCCATTTTATCATATATTTTATCACGATCCTTACAATAACAGTACAATCCGTCTTTTCTATTCTCTTCCTTATAAAATTCTTGACACTTTGTACATTTCTTTTGAGACTCCATTTATATAGAAAAAATTATTACACGATGAAAATGTTACTAAATTTTATTAAACTCTCGAATTATGATATTTTGTCTGTAAATGTTTTTGAAGATAAGGTAGCCATTGAATGATTCGTCCACACTCGCAAAGAGTCGGTTTCTTTTGACTTTTTCTAATAATTCCTATTGCACAATCTTTACAATATGTATGTTTTTTATCTTTACTATAATGCCAGTTGTGAAATTCAGAAATATTTTTAATTTCTTTACAAAAGTAACACTTTTTCTCTTCTAAAGTTAATTTGTTCATTTTATCGTATAATTCTCTATTATATTTACTACGACAATCTTTACACATAGACCCTATTCCTCCTTTTTTACTCTTATTTTTATGAAATTCTTCAAAATATTTATATTCTTGACAAATTGTACACTTCTTTTGAGCCTCCATTTATATACAAAAAATTATAGCTTTGACTTTCTTCATTCATATTCATAAAACTTTCCGGTTATTTCTTCATTATTTAAATCTTTTATACTATAAGTTACAGGATCTGTGTTATTAATTTGATAAATCACAAAGATTTCTCTTGACCAATTGTTCTTATATTTGTTCGAAAATGTTTGTTTTATACTAACAATTCTTACATGATCATTGATTTTAAATTTAGTTTTCGTGTGAATTTCTGGTGGAATATACTTGAAAACGGTCTCTAATAACTCCTTTTCTGAATCCTTATCTACGTCTTTGGGCCTCATTTTTATTGTGCTGTGAACTGTATCGTTATAATTGTTTACGATTTTTTGAAGAATATCGATCCATTTAAAGTTTTTATTAATCTCAAAAATTACTTTCATTCTCTCATTTTGAGTTCTGTTATATCTCTCTACAATACTTGATTTCTCTTCGTTTTCAGTATGATAAATCTTAATGTTGTATTTTCTCAAAACATCGTTAAATTCTTTATTTTTAAACTCTAAACCAACCCTTTATCTGTATGAAGTAGGTTAGGAGGTTTGTGATTGATCCTTATGGCATCTTTTACTATATTTTCGAAAGCTTTTGAAACATCCTTGCCGTTTTTTCTTTTGATAGCTCTTGACCAAGCATATTTTGAGAAAGTATCAATAACATTTAACATATACTTAAATCCATCATTTTGATCTGAATAGTTAGACATTATAACTAAATCTGCTGCCCATAAATCGTCAATTCCTAAAGTTATAATTTTTCTCTTTTTAAACTTTTTTCGTACTGGTGCATGAATTTCTCTAGCTTCAATCTCGATTTCTTCCTTATTCTTAGATTCTTTCTTTACTTGTTTTTCATTAGGATTCTTTATAAATTTACTCTTATTTTTCTTACACATTTTGAACATTTTGCTGCAATTCTATACAATCCGTTTTGAGTTTGAACAATCTTAGAATCTATATTTTTCGTTTTCTTTTTACACTTGTGACAGTGAATTAAATCATCTTCCATTTATATATCAAAGTTTCCAACTTTGTTTAACTCTTCTAAAATATCTGTTTTAATTTCGCCTTTATATCCATACGGTACTGTATCGATTTTATTTTCTAGGACAATTCTCTTATCATCTTTAGCGTTCAGTGCTAACTTGTTTATAGTAACAGTGTACAAACTCATGTTTGTAGCTTTTGATTACTGTCATCTCCCTAAATTCTTCTTTATCTTCGAACAAACATTTCTTCAAGTTTTCGATATTTATTGTTTTATTTACAACGCTTCTCTTAATCCCTTTGCATCTTACTGGATTTTTGTCTAGATATTTGTACGAGTACATTTTCGATCTCAATCCACAAAATTCTTCTAAAACTTCGCTATTTAACTCATCTCTGAATTTCCCTATTACCTTCTTATTTTTAGTAGTGAAACATTCGTGATCTTTTGGATAATCACTTGTATCAAAAGTCATCTATATTTTCTTTAATAATTTTAAAAGGATCTCGTTTCAATTCTAGGAAATAACTGTCTGTATCCATGTAACACAGATTCAAATCTGGGTCAAACTTCTTTAATTTATCGTAATAAAACTCGTACATTAACAATTTTTATAGGTCAAGAACTGAAAATCCTATGTAAATCGGTTTGTTAAAATTTAACATTTTGTTTGTACATGTGACTCGCTATACAGTTGTCGTCAAAGATATTAAAGCATTTGAAGTTCGTTTTCTTGGCCTGTTTCATTGAAAATTCTTCAGTTCCTAGTTTGGTATCACATCTATTTCGCACATTTTCCATACTTTTTCCAAAAAACTGAGTTGTTCATAAGCTTGTAAAAATCTTTCTCAAAGTCACTTGTAGCTTTGGTCCTCATATTAGTATTTTAATCAATGTAATCTTTCATAAAAGGCTTCTGATCGAATGCAATAACTCTATTTACATGTTTCAAAATCATACCTTGTTCTAGATAGAATTTCAAATTTCTTGAATGAACAACGTATTCAGTTTTATCCAGTAAAGTTGTGCAAAGTTTGTTTTTATAATGTTCGGGAGCAAGAGGTAAATCCTTGTGATGTTCATGTAAATTTGTTGGATATCCAAGATCAACTTCGAGAATATAGCCATAATCTTCGTCGCCAGTGAGTTCCAAAATTGTTTCTTTCCATTGTTCTTTTGTATATGTTTTCGGGTTCATCCACTTGATTTCGTTATATGGTAAATTTTGCATAAGCCCGTAACCATAAAGGTTATTGGCATCGACGTATAACAGATAGTTTTCAGGCTTTGATTCATCAAAATCTTTCAAATATTTGTTATTTGCTTTAACATATCGTTTAATACATTGAAATATTCCTCCACGAATACCTTTTTCAATCATTAAATACATATTATAATCACTAATCAATTGTAATTCTATTTTCGTTAATTTTAACATAGCGTCCCATGCGAGACTTGGAGCAGTTAGATAATGAGCTGGATCAAGTTTGTAACAATTTAGACAAATGTTTCTGAAGTTTCCAAATATATCAGCGAGCAATAGTACATCTTGAATATTGTACAAATCAGAGTAATTTCCAAGATTTTTATCTTTTAATTTGTTCCAAACACTCAAGTAGTGTTGATAATCTTTCTGAGATATGCTCTCGTCTGTCAAAAGTGAATAGAAATCTTGAATTTTCAGGTCTTCTGTGTAATCAAGTTTTTCAATACTATCGATAAATTCGTAAGGAAATATGCCTTTTCCAGATAGAATTTTAAAGATTTCTTCTTCGTCATTTGGTTGTCTATCTAGAATTGCGTTCAATATTCGTTCATCTTGTATAAAATGATTTGTATGCTTGAAATCATCTTTTTTGAGGTTTTTTAGCTAGATTTTCAATAGATGATGCCAAATCTAAATGTGTCCTACGAAAGAAAACTTGATAAATTTTCTAGGTTTATCATTGTCAAACTCATAGCCATATCCAGAATTTACAGAATAATTTATATATTTTTCATCTGTGTTTGCGATCAAATCAACATTTCCATATTGTTTAGCCAATTCTTTTATGTACAAATGAGTATCGTAATTTGACATATTGTGACAGAAAAACTGGAATATTTTGAGGAAATTTTA
This sequence comes from Homalodisca vitripennis, assembly GCF_021130785.1. Classification (NCBI taxonomy): domain Eukaryota; kingdom Metazoa; phylum Arthropoda; class Insecta; order Hemiptera; family Cicadellidae; genus Homalodisca; species Homalodisca vitripennis. The sequence continues at coordinate 2,307 of NW_025778954.1, read as the reverse complement.
GATTCAAGTTACAAGATAAATGAGCTGAACCTCTAAATTTACCTGTTAAATGACAATGATCTCGTACTTTTTTTCTTGTTTGATTATCAAAACCCTCACATTCACAAATATGACAAAGACTAGAATTTTGGTACGCTAATTCTTCTTCTTCGGTCAATTTCATAGGTTTTTTGTTCTTAGAATTATACTTTTTAGCTATGTATTTTGATATTTTATTGAGCTCTTCAAACAATTTTGCAGGAACATTAGGCAAATCGTCTTCATTTTTTGCTCTATAACATATAGGTTTGTACATGCGATAGGTCACATTCGACACTAAATATAGAGTAAAACCATAAGGAATATGCTTCTGAATCTTAGTTGTAGTCGATTTTTGCGGATTGTTTTTGCATGTTGGAATCTTCTCTAATATGCTTTCAAAATCCATATAAATAACGTAAGGAGGAGAAAAATTCTTTTGGTAATTAGTAAATGACCTTGAAATGGCATAATTGGTTTACAAACTTCATGTTGCTTGCAAATTTCTAAATGATCTGCTAAAGCACTATATTTGTAGAAATGACTCAAACATCTTCTACAAAGAAATTTTCTTTCCTTATGCTTGGATAACTGAGAACTCACGAGTTTATTTAAATCGGTTATCAAAACATAATGAGATTTGTCTTCTTGTTTAACATACAATAAATCGATTTCTAACTCGGCATCATATTTTTCAGAAATTTGTAACGGAACAATATTGAGTTTCTCATCATAACTGTAGATATTTATAGACATTTTTGGATATTTGTACTTGGAATTGTGACTTCGTTTTTCAAATAATTGTATATCTTTTAAGGACATTGGATACTCGAAACCTGAAAATATCTCGTCATTTACAAATTTTTCATATTGTTTTGATCCTTCGCAGTCTCTTTCGGGTTTTTCAATAGAACATCGGATAGAATAAATAAAGCAATAATCATCTTTATTTTTGATATTTATACAAGCTGTCTTATCTTTGATTTTCTTTGGCAAATCGATATATGATCCTGCGTTCATAAATTCGTGTTTATTAAGGCTCAAAACTAATTGTTTACAACTTTTAAATGTCCATCCAGAACCTCTATTTGGATGATTTGTCTGTTCTCGATGTGTTAATTTATTAAATTGCTTAGTAATAAAGTCGTTTACATCAAAGATCTCGTCTGCTTTTATAGTAAAGTACATTGGACACGTTTGTGTTTCACCGTTCACTAAAGTTCTTTTGTATTCACATTCCAAAGGGATATAACCTTTCATATTTTTAACATTTTCTTGAAATTTTTCGATTAAACTTTTAATTTTCTGGCCTCATAATTGATAGGTATTTGTAAATCGACATGGAATTGTCGTTTAAGTTTGTTAAAAATGTATTGCTTGAAAAGACCGTGAATTGAGGATAAAACTTCTACATCAATGATATTTTTATGTTTTTCGTTAAGAGTTTTGTCAATTTCTTCGATCATTTCAGACTTAGTTTTATCGTTTGTTTCTATGGACAATTTTTCAGCGATTGATTGAATTTTTTCATCTTTAAATAGATTGAGATCTTTTTTATCTTGCTTAAAGTTTTTCTTTAATTCTCGTAATTTTTCTATATTGGTAACATCTTTTCATGATCGACAATTTGATTTTTTTTAGCCCAATTCCTCAAATAATTCAGTTCACTTTCGTAAAGTTGTTTGTTTTTTAAATGGATTTTTGAGCTATAATGTCGATCATAGTTATGTTTTAGGATTTCTTTCTTACAAAACGGACACGTTACTTTTTCACCCTTCATTTATATAAGAAAAGTTTTAACTACCAATTTTTTCTAAATTCCAATTTTATAGTGAATTTTCAAGAAATATCGTTCAAATTATCAACTTTTAAGCTAAAACTTCGCAATAATTAGAGATAATTCGGTAAATTTTTCAGGATGTTTCAAAAGTACCAGTTTGTATGTACCTTAAAAAGTTGATAATTTGAACGATATTTCTCGAAAATTCACTATAAAATTGGAATTTAGAAATTCTCTAATACATTTTTTGTTCTATATAAATGGAGCTACTAAAGGAATTAAATGAGGTTGGTGATTTAAAAGTTCAAAGAATATAAGAAATTGATTGATTTAGAAGAAAATAAGAAGTATAAAATTGTGACATTGGATAAAATGAAAGATAAATTCGGGCTTACAATAATTGCCGAGTTGGAAGATTTCAAAGTACATTTGCCAAATAGATTTTTGACTGTTTTGGATGAAAAAAAGATTAAAGAATTGAATAAAAAATGATAAATTACACTGATTGT